>NC_134481.1:17293703-17382646 GCF_964194025.1 Convolutriloba macropyga
AACTTTGTGAACATTCCGAAGGAAGAACTTTACACTGCTTCAGAAATTGTAAAACTGGTTCAAAATTTTTTCATCGAAAATATCGATGAAGTGGTGAACTACGCCGTGTCTTCTGGTGATTGGGGTCAATGTCTCAAAGATTTGGAGATTGTGGTTACTGCTAATGGCACCCAAAACTTCAAATTTTGGGATTCATTTGCAGTTCCTTATACTGGGTATGCTATGCTTCGTAGAATATTTCCAGGTAATTTATTTCTACATCTTTAACAACCCCACCACTCTCACCGCACAAAATCTGTGACTTAAAAAGTTTGTTTAACGATTTAATCACTGTTATGCTTGTCGCATTCAACAGCAGGAGGAAGAGAAAACAGTGGTGACCGCCTTCTTTTCAAAATTGCTTTCCCAAATTTAGCAAATTAGTTCTTAAATTTTGAAATGAGTTTCCTACTGGTATTTTAAATACCCTTACCCAAAAGTTTGCAGCTTGTCAAATGGAGCTGTTCTCTACTAAGAAGCGTTAGTTGATGTTAGCGAGTAAATAAGCGAATATTAATTAATCGGAATCGAGTTTTTGGATTCAAATTTAAATGCGTATAATACGTTCTAATATACGTAGAAAGCTTTAAAACAGTTCCTTTAACCTAATTTTAAATAAACATAACCATGATATGTACAGATTAAAGCGGTTTTCGGTTGAATATTTTTAGGTTTTATAGACGATTGTTGACCGATCATGAACACATTTTGGAGGCAATGACATCAGACAAAAAGCCTGTCAAATGAAAACCGAAAAATGTCTTGCCGTCGAAGATCTCTTGTTGGCCAAAACGATTGGTCAAGTATGAAGACTTTAGTGAGTAGTATAATAGTGACATCAAAGAAAACCTACACAAAAAAGTGCGTAATTGAGGTTCCGGACGCTCACAGGGTCCGACAAAGCGTCGTACCTACCTCACCATCCGAGTGTAAACCCAAACAAACCATTTAAGATGCGTAGGTTGCTGAAAGGAGAAGCAAAACTTTACGGTGCTTCGTTGAATAAGTCCTTACTCACTAGTCCCGATCTGCTTTAAAAACCTCATTTATGTACTTTTCCGCTTCCAACAACAGCCATATGCCTTCTCTGCCAAAATCGATGGATTGATTCTAAAGGTGGGAATATTACCATCAGATCAACCGTCACTTCGTTTTTTTGTGGCGGGAAGAGCCCACAGCCAAAGATGTAGTGTATCATTACATGCGCAACATATTTAGGGCTGAAAACTTTCCCACCTCCGCCAACTATGCACTATAAGGCACTGAGAGCGACAATACAAAATTTTAACCCGACGCTCGCTACAAAAACCGTCTTTGAAATTGTTTACATTGACGATTTTCTTGACTCGGTAGAATCTTCTGAGACGGCCAAAAATAGATCGAAGGAATAGTTACATCTTTTCCATCTCGCTGAGTTCAAACTTACTAAGTTTGTAAGCAATGTGCCAAACTTGGTTGATCGAAATGATGTTCCCCTCAACTATTGAGTCCAAGCTCATTGCTTCATGCCAGGAAAATGCTTTTCGGGCAAATGTGGGACCAAAATAAAGACACCTTAGTTGTGAGCAGATGTACCAGCAGCCCAATTACCAAGTCACTCACTCAACCCGATTACCAAGTAACCCACCCAAGATCTTTGGCCCAATTGGTCTTGATGCACGATTTACTGTTGGTGCTCGACTGCTCTTAAATGACATCTAGCGTGCCACAGGACAACAATTGGATGACGTGCACCCATAAGACATGGTTCAAAGATTTTTGGTGTGGAGTGCAGACTTAACGAAGCTTAAAAATATTAAAATTCATAGAAATTATTTTACTGGACACCTTGTTAATCTAGAATTGAGTATTTTTTTCGACAAATCCCATTGAATTTTCAGTGCCGTCGCATTCTTGCGAGTCCGAGCCGAGTCACAACTCCTACGGGAAAAGACAAAACTGAGCTTGCGTTTGCTTTTTGAAAAGTGTCTGTGGCCGCATTAAAGGTGATAACTTTCCCAAATCTGGAATTGCAAGCAGCTCTAATTGCTGCGCGGTTGAAAAACAAAAATAATAGGGCACTAACTGTAACTGTAAACCAAGTATTCATTTGGACTGACAGCAGGACCCTTTTTTAACGGATTAATTCTAATTTAAAGCAACCAATCCTTGTTTGTTTACCGCGTTTGCGAAATTTCGGAGTTTACTAGGCTTGACCAAAGGAATCACGTCGCAACTGAGGATAATCATGCTGGCGCAGGCACGCGTGGTCTGTCTGCTGATGTTTGGCAACTAAGCAGTTGGGTCAAAAATTTTATTTAATTCAAGTGCCCCTTCGTACCGAGCCAAAACCTCATCAAAAACATCAAACTTGGCGTCTGCAAATCAGTTGCTATTAAAGATACAATAATTCTGGCGACATCTCTCAAAAAACAAACAACTCCCGTTGTTATTCCCATTTGATACATTTAGTTCTAATCAAAATTATTGCGCATTGCCACATACGTTCTCAAAATTGTTCCAAAAATTGACGGCTAACGTAAAATTGATGGTAGCATGAGTGACCCTACTGAATTTGACGAAGAGGAGCTTACTAAATTTGGTTCGAGAGAGTCCTCTGAAACTCAAAAACAATATAATCTTCTTGAACAAAAATCCGTTACACGGAGTGGCAGAACCGCTCCACACCCGACGTTTCTTAGTTCAATTATACCAAACTGTTCCTCTGGCCCTATCCAGCAGATAATGGAAGTTTTTTAGCAAAAATTATTCCATGATCTTAGATGCACGTTAACCGTTAGTGAAATTGTTCCTTGGACACACCAAGGTGAGCAACAAAAACAAGGCGTTGGATACCTTTGATCAATTGTGTAGGAACATTTACGGTATTGAAACTAAAATCACCATTGCGCACCATTAAAGAACACTGCCTGAGGTGCAGGGAAATCCAGGCTGTAACTATGCAACGAATGAATTTGGACATAATTAATAAAAGAGTTTCTTACAAATCTCCTCTCTTCACGAGCACTGGAGTTGACTTCTTTGGGCCATTTTATGTAATTATCCGCTGTACTACTGAAAAAAGTTGGGTATTCCTGTCCACTTGTCTTACTACTCCAACTGTCCATGTTCAGATAGTTACATCTATGGACACCTGTTCTGCGTTATGGAAGTTGAGTGGTTTGTATCACGTAGGGTTGCCATGATTTGGTCAGACAATGGCACTAACATTAATGAAGCCGATAAAGAACTCGCGGAAAGTATTGAAAAGTGGAAAATTTTCAGTTTCGTTTCTGAGGTTGCCATCAAGGGTATAAAGTGGATATTCAATACACCCAGCACTACACGTCACGGAGGCATTCAAGAGAGGTTGGTCGGCAGTTTCAAGCGCGTTTTGTAAACTATTCCGGGCACGCGTCGCCTCATGGATGAGGTCTTGCACACTAACTTTTGTCTCGTGGAGCCGGCTCTCAGTTCGCGTCCGCTAACACCCGTAAGATTTGATTTGTGCAATTTGAACGCTTTTAGGCCCAGTGACTTCCTGTTTGCGAAGTATTCTTCAAGTATCCCGTCTCTTGTTGGTGATAATGAGTTTCATCAACGTAAGTGTTACGCTCGTGCGCAGTTGTACGCTAATGCGGTCGGGTCCGGAGTTTGTATCGAATCTGAACCGACGCTCTGAGTCCCAGACGTTTGCCGAGTAGCAACTTAACACCCGTGAATTGGTTTGGGTAGTTGAGGAAACCAACCCGAGGATTTATTACCCGACTACTCAAATTTTAGAGCTCCGGTACGGAATCGACAACGTCTTGCGTTCCTCCGCCTCACGTATGCCGAATGGTTCACTCGTCCATCTGTTTGTAAATATTGCACCAGTTTTCCCCAACATCTTCTTCCCAATAAATAAGCAAATATCAACCAATCAGAATCGAGTATATGGATTCGAGTTCAAAAAACGTTCGTTTAACCTCAATTTAAGTAAATATACTCACGATATGCACAAATTAAGGTGGTTTTTGGCTTAAAGTTTTTAAGTTTGCCAGACGAATGTTGATCGATTTTGAATTAATTTCACATCAATAACATGAGAAAAAGACCGGTTGAAAGAACATCAAAAAAATCTAACCGTCTAAAATCTCTGGTTACTCTGAACGTGATGATGCCTCTACGTTAGCTTTTTCGAATATACGTTGCTATGTGTCGACGAAACTGATATAGTTGATGAATTGAAACTGTTTTTGTTTTGGACTGCAGTTTCACTGAGTTAATAGTTTTCTTTGATTCCAGAACTATGGGATCTTCATGTGGATTGTCATTATGTGCTCTGAAGTGACTATAATGATAAGACTCTGATCAGACTCAAGTGTGCTCAAGCGCTCAAATTGCCCTGTAATTTCGAGCGCACAATGAACAGACGTGCGCTCGAAATGGTCTTGATCTGGACAATTTCGAGCGCACACTTTGACCTGGGTAGCGATGAAACTGAAGTAGAATACTTGATAAAACTAGACTTGTATGATAAACTTTTTATACATCAAAGCTTCAATAGACTAATGTCTAAAAAGGTAAAACTTCTTCATATATTAAAATCTAGAATTAAAAATTTGATAACATTGATTATTTTCGGAAGTACTCTTGAACAGAGCCTCAAAAAGTTTGTAAAATATTTTGGGGTGATAATTGAGAGCAATTTAAAACTCGAAAGCTGAGGCCTAATTTTCCTAGTCAGACAGATGCTCAATTTGTAATTTGTAAGAGTTTAATAATTGAATAGTTGAACTGATGACATGAAGCGTTTTAGTATAATAGTGGTCATATCTCTTCCGTTTGAATCACTTTAAAAGAAGCCTTAAAATTGTTCTGCTAGAGTGAATTTTTAATTGAAAAAGCCAGTAGTAGATACTGAAGATTCGATTGTTATTTAGTATTCAACTGCAAAGAATTTACAATAATTATTAAATACTGAATTCAGTGTAAGCTGAAATTTTAACAGTATGCCTCTGCATAAAGGTGATAAAAAATGTTTCTGATTACTTAGTTGTTGATTCAAACCTTGTAGAGGAACCTTTACATTTGCCAAACTTCTGTAGGACCTTTGCCAGATTGAGCGAACAACTCTACAGGAAAAAAAACAAAAGATTGCAAATAAACAATACACCCCCCCCCCCCCCAAAGAACCAAAAAAAGCGCCAGCACGCTCACAGAAGCCCACAACTCAGAAAACTAATCTGCTAATGGCTCTTCTAGTTTTTAGAAACTGAAAAAAATGTTATTCGGTTTTATCTGAAAAACTAGAGAATGTCAACCTCGTCGTAAACAGACAAAAACACCGAAAAATTAAACTTCAAAGAAGACGAGCAAAAACTGATCTATGCATGAATTAACTACGGATATTTCTCGCAAAAAGGAATACACAACCAGTAGACAGTTGATAAATAATACGAATTAGTCAAAATGTCCCTAACTTTTTTCCGATGGGAACAAAAACGAAAAAGCAAAAGAAGTGAAAAAAAGCTCACTCAGAATAAATTTTTGGCAAATTATAGGGAATTTTATTCTATTGTGAACAATTCTAATAAAATTCCATGAACAAGGTTTCAAATTTTTCCAGGTCAATTCGAAGAATGTGTCAACGCCAAAACTGGATTCCAGCCCGTGATGTCATATTTCCCGGAAACCGCCCCATTTTTGCTTACGTTGAGCTTTGCAGATGGAAATTTTTCACTGTCAACTGGAGTATGCATGCCTCTCTCGTGTAACCAGAAACGAGTTGGGGAAGTTTTCTTTTTGGTTCTGGAATCGGCTGGAGTTGGGGTCTATTCTGCCCAGGCAGTTGGAAGGGAGACTTTTGAGCCGGATTCGGCATTTGGCATTGCTTCCTTTGTGTTCTCCGTTTTAGTGTTTACTGTGGCTGTTGCTACTACGGTTGCCGGATTGAAGAGATTGCACGGTGAGATATACCGATACCAGAAATTTAAAAAGTTGCGTCTAAGAGGTACCCAGTTCGAAGTTTGAACCCCATTTCACAGCTACAAAATGGGTGTAAGGACATTTGTAATGGGCTCCAAAACGCACGCCTTTGTGGCGATAAAAAATTGATGAGAGTGAATGAGTGTGGACACCATAGAATTCCACTTTTAGTCAATTTCTTTTTTCACGTTTATTCCACTCTCATTCCACCTGTAATTATGTATTGCCTTAAAGAGCCAAATTTTTTAAACGTCTGCCATAGCATAGTATTAGGAAGCCTTTTCAAACTTATTTGAAAGAGTGGGCCTTGGCTCCTGAGGCTGAGCTTGCATAATCGAATATTTCTCAGAAGTATACGCCGACTCAGTTTATATGGAGCCAAATTCGGTTATTGCAAAGTTCAAGCTGAAATCTGAAACTCAAGAAAACAAGAAAAAACTTGTTTCATTTAATTGCGTTTGAAGGAAAAAAATCTTTTGTAAAAGATAGACAGTTGCATATCAATTAACTGGTAAACGTTTAGGTCGTGTATGTCGTTTATTAATAGTAGCTCCTCTAAATTTCTTCATCAGAGTATGTGTCAAGGCCAAAATGGCGTGTAAAGAACTTATTCAGGATCGTTTGCTAGTTTTTATTATAATATCAATCAAGTTTAAACTACTTCCCAGTTGCCAATATGTGCAAAAACCTATCAAAAAATCTCAAAGCACAACCAAGACAATTTTCAGTAAAAATGCATGGAAGAAACTTTTTCCGGGAAAAATAAAAAATTATTTACTTAACAAACAGTTTGAAACGCAAGAAAAACTTTGTATCCTTATCTCACACGTTACAAGGGGAGTCTTCTCTGAAAATTGTGTCACCCAATTGATGATAAGTTTGAGAAATGTGGATACTAGATGTGGATACTAATTGTGGATTGTTAAGACAGTGAGCAGTTTCACTTCTCAAATAATCACTAATAATACTCGGGCAATAGAATTTTTGGCTACTTAATTGCTGAAAATGATATAAATAGGTTATGCTTATCGTTAAATACTAGTTACACAATGTAAGCTATTTTATAAGTTATAATTAGCTTATTTCCACGTTGTGCATGGAAAATGTCGAAAATTTGGTAACAAAGTTTGATCAAAAATTTGGTACCGGTAGATTGCTCGTAATGTTTTCTGCTGTTTATTAATACAATACTTTTTGCATTTTCATTTCAGGTATGTACATAGAAGGGGAAAAGAGAGAGACCTACATAAAAGTGATCAATTTGGAAGAACCAGGCAACTCAGACGACACCAAAGAGGGTCAAGGTGCACCACCAGCTGATAAAGCACCTGAAATGACATTTGGGGAGAAATTCTGCAACTGCTTCGACTTCTACACTAATTTCACAAAAATACTCGGTTGGTTGAGATAAGAAGATCCCGTATTAGCAACTTTTAGTAGCAGATGAATGGTACGCCATTAATAGATCGGCATTGAAAGAATCCAACTAAAATTTTGTCATCATTTCGCTTCATAAACTGTTTACAGTCATAAATGATCGTTTAGATTTAAATATCACATTTTTAAACTTTGATGACCTTGTACACTTGAATAGGTGCTTATTTTTTCCACAAACGAAGTTGAGGAAGCCCAAGAGGTCCACAAAAGCATTTCTGAGGATAAGCTTAAATCCCAGGTTCAAAGTTACTTATAATTGGGCCATCAAAGGCCATCAAAGGGGGGTTGAGGTACATTCAAAATTAAAAGGACAAAGACAGGCTCTGACGACGAGCCAGACATGTCTGATTATAGGCAAGTTTGAGCGAGGACCTCGACCTGTAGAGGACTTACAAAGATAGTTGTCTTATAACCAAGATGATAAATATTTTAGCTGTACCGAAAGAACAGAACCCTAATCAGTTACCAGTACTGAACGGAATCAGGGTTCTGAGTCTTGGATGGGTCATCATTGGGCACACTCTTCTGTTGCAAACATTCGTGATGGACAACTTCCTCTATTTGTACGAGAGGAGTTCCAATTTGCTGTTTCAAACTGTAGTCAATGGAACCCCTTCTGTGGACACCTTCTTTGTCATGAGTGGACTTCTGGTTATGTTGGGAACTATGAAGACTTTGGATAAGATGAAGGAATTTCATAAACTTGTTTCCTCGTTCAGAAAAGCGATAATTCACGTCTAAGAGGGTCCGAAGGTGAAGGGGAGGAGTCTAAGTACTCAAATCTCGGTGGATTATCCTCCCTAAATTCCTCCTATTTAGTTGTAGAGTGGGTGTGTGTGTGTGTATGTGAGAGGGGGTGGAGGGGGTGATTTTTTAAGTGTGGGTAAAATGATGTAAGAGTGGGTCAGCAATCGGAGAACTCTTTTGAGGAAATTTGACGGGGCACAGGGTATCCGTATTTTGTAAGCTGCAAACGCAGCCTAGTGTGCTAAACTACAACGCCAACTGTTCATAAGCTCTCAAACATCAAACTTGCGCATTATAATTAATTATTTATTCTTGCTTGTTCTTCAAGGCTTCATTTCTCTGGCTATGAGTAATTTAAGCTATAAAAGCGGTGCAAGAATCCAAAAAAAAATTGTGTTAGATTTCCCATCTATTTCAGAGAAACAGTTTATTATCCAGCGAACAAAATTTAAGCCAAGCTTGAGGAAATAAGTTTTTCTGACACTACAGTCTAATAATGGCTCCTTCTACTTCTGGATGATGTTCTACATTCACCGGCTGATCAGACTATGGCCGACTATGTTGTTGACAATTCTGTTTGTGGTCGGAATCTACCCCCAGTTGGGTCCAGTATTCTACAGTACATTCTATCAGAACACAGAGGCTACTTCCATGGTTTACTTGTGCCGAGGGTTCAAATGGATGCCATCTGCGTTCTTCTTCAACAATATTTACCAGCCGGAGCAATCTTGCATAGGTAGGTTCTGAGTTAACCTATCAGTCTAAATAGTGCTTACTCGACACCACTCAACTAGTACCGTAACTACCTCTCAATAACCTTGCAAGTGGTCTCCGAAATCAAGCGACAAGCCAAAATCATTACTGAGCACATCAAATTGCAAGTCTATTGTGGTTTTTCAGTACTGGGTATTTCTAAAAAAATCTTTGCCAAGATATGGGTAGCTATTGCTATTGATATTCACGTCAAAAA
Organism: Convolutriloba macropyga; assembly: GCF_964194025.1. NCBI lineage: Eukaryota > Metazoa > Xenacoelomorpha > Acoela > Convolutidae > Convolutriloba > Convolutriloba macropyga. Next base: position 17,302,846 of record NC_134481.1, read on the forward strand.
AATTTTTGGGTCAAATATTTTGAATTCCGAAGAAGTTTCTAGAACGCTCCAAGTTTTTGGCATTAATTTGGAGGCACTTTCCTCAATATGCTTGTATGTAAATCACCCCAAAACGTTGTGGCGGCTAACTCAATTACCAAATTGAATAGCGCTTCAAGGTCATTTCGAGCATTGAAACTAGAATAGCGTGACATGCGAAATTTAATGCTACATTCTATCGAAGCCAAACGGATTTGTTCACTTTGTTCAACATTTATATTTAGCAACTATTATTAGTACACAATCGTCATTCATGAAGTCAAACTATAACTCAAACTCGAACTACCTCAACCACCAGCAAAACAATACTACGACTTAACGGTATTGCATCAGATTCTTTGCGATTGGATTGCGAATCAACCAGTTATTGATACAGAATATTCGACAAAACTTCTACATGGTTAACAAACTTCCCATGACATCAAATTTACACTGAAAAAGTGACATTATGGAAAAGTGTTCACATTCTGTCGACATTATTATCTACAACCAATCAACAGTTGAATTTGACATGTAAATCCACGTGACTAGCAGCATAAAAGGAGCTTGAAAAACTACCAAAAATCAGTTGAAATTTGCAATTTTGGTTATATTAAACTAACATGCAGTGCGTATTGAAGCACACTTTCCTGAGCGGTAAATTACTTGTTATCGTGTCTTGTTTCTGTAAATCATATTCGTGATTGTACAGCTTAACTTTACTCTGACTTATTGAAAATAGAATTGACTTCGAAATTCTCAAATTTTCACATTGCGTAACGAAGTTCTAATAAGTAGAGTTACAGAGCAGTTAAACTGTTCGTTCTAGTTTCATCCATTTACCAGTTGCCTAGGCTGATTCCAATTAGTTGATCGGTTGATCTGAGAACTTGGTTGCAAAGATATACAAGACTTTGTTTTTCGCCCATGTATTAAGATTGGGTATAAAATATAAAAGCTAGCCCCACCAACGCAGTTTACCCAGCGTTGCTTATTTTTACATCAGATAGTAGGCCTACCTATGGTTTATAACCCAGTGAAACCTTATCTCACTTGCGATTGTGGTTAAGAAGATATCATTAAAAAACCTCTAATTTGAGACTATTTAGTTATTTCAAATTTTGGATTTTTGCTTAGTTGAAGCGAAGTTGTTTGTTATACAGCAAGGCTGAGCAATTAGTTATCAAGAGAAATTGAGAAGCGAGTAATGCAACGGCATTCTACAGTATAGCGGATAATACAGTTCACAAAAGTTAACTGCAAAAACACAATATCCGGACAGATTTGAAACCGCTGAAACGAACTGGGCGGTGTAAAGTTTTCCTTGACTTTGATAGGAGAGCAGCCGTTACATTTGGTCCGCCGACCCGGTCAGTGGAAGGCAAACTGCTGTCCAATCTGATGAAGAGAGTGCCGAAGGCACCCCCCAAAGAGAATCAAACAAATCAACAGCGCAACGCCAGTGAGGCAGAGCGAAAGTTCCGAGTGCACTTCACAAATTACGTTGGAGAACTAACCTCGCTTAAAAGGAGCAAGCAAAGCAAAAGGCAATCAGGCAATCCTAACACAATCAGCAGAGAGGAGCTTCAATCAACAGCACAAAGGTACGACAAGAAGTTCCAAGATTTAGTGGAAGAAGTCAACACTAAAAGAAGTCTTGGCTACAAAATAATTGAAGATTCAGATCGACCCAACAAATTAAAGGTCCTCTATCAACAGACTGTCCACCTCCTAGAGGAAGAAACACCCAAGCAACTGCAGCGTCGAAACAAGCTTGTGCCCTACCAAGCAAATTTCGTTGAAGAACATCTGAAAGAAGCAAGGAAGTGCAAAGCAAGTTTGGACTATCATTGGCTTACATATATAAGCAAAGGCACGCAACCAGAAATGAATGCAGAGCAAAGCAACGCAACCCAAGCAATGAACGACAGCGAGGGCAACAACAACTACCCAACGGACAACCCAGTTGCTCAAACAGTGCAAAACGGAGCAACAGCAAGCGGCCAACAGACAGAGAATGGTTCGGAAACAAATTTGTAGCAACGGGAATTCCTAAATTCGGTTTATAGATTGAGTTATTAACAAACTCAACAAAATTTCGATTGTTTCAATTTGAATTATTTTGTTATTCTGAGAGAAACAAGTTTTTTATACAGCAAAGCTGAGCAATTAGTTATCAGAAGTAATTGAGCAACAAGTAATGCAACGGTATTCTACAGTATAGCGGATAATACAGTTCACAAAAGTTAACTGCAAAAACACAATATCCGGACAGATTTGAAACCGCTGAAACGAACTGGGCGGTGTAAAGTTTTCCTTGACTTTGATAGGAGAGCAGCCGTTACATTTGGTCCGCCGACCCGGTCAGTGGAAGGCAAACTGCTGTCCAATCTGATGAAGAGAGTGCCGAATGCACCCCTCAAAGAGAATCAAACTAATCAACACCAACAGGCCAGCGAGGCGAACAGAAGAGTGCAATTCAGTAAAGAAATTGAAGTGCGAACCCTGCTCAAAGGAAACCAACAAAGCAAAAGCGAAAAGCAACCAGGCAAATCAAGTACAACCAGCAGAGAGGAGCTTCAATCAACAGCTCACAGGTACGATAAGAAGCTTCAAGAGTTAGTGGAAGAAGTTAACACTAAAAGAAATCTTGGCTACAAAATAATTGAAGATTCAGATCGACCCAACAAATTAAAGGCCCTCTATCAACAGACTGTCCACCTCCTAGAGGAAGAAATTTCCAAGCAACTGCAGCGTCGAAACAAGCTTGTGCCCTACCAGGCAAATTTTGTTGAAGAACATCTGAAAGAAGCAAGGAAATGCAAAGCAAGTTTGGACTATGATTGGCTTGCATATATAAGCAAAGGCACGCAACCAGAAATGAATGCAGAGCAAAGCAACGCAACCCAAGCAATGAACGACAGCGAGGGCAACAACAACTACCCAACGGACAACCCAGTTGCTCAAACAGTGCAAAACGGAGCAACAGCAAGCGGCCAACAGACAGAGAATGTTTCGGAAACATCGTCAGCAAAGCAAAGGCGAGAGGAAAGGATGAAGAAATTCGATATCGAATTTGAAACCAAGATGCGACTGGAACAAGCACGGTTTGAACGGAGGAGGCTAGAGCTGGAAATGCAAATGAAGGAACTGGAAACCAAGCATCAACTACTGGAGGAAGAGCGCGAGCTAGAGCGCAAAGTGAAGAGAACAGCATTAGAGAACGATGATGGTTGTTCCCAATCAACTGGTGCTCGAGACAAGTCACCCGTCAACTGGACACCAAAAGAGAGAGATGACTCAGACTGGGCCAGCAGGATCGACAACCTTCTAACACCAGAACGATCAACAGCTCGCTTCGAAGTAATCCCTGAAGCGAACAGGCATAGTCACCTCTCACGATATCGCAGTTCACGAGACCGATCCTCAAGTGTTGAAGACCGAGACGTTTCCCCCAGAGCTAGTCTACGATACAACACTGGCTATTCAGGTAGTCGTAGCCTACCAAAGCTGAAGTTGAACAACTTCGACCGACGGAGACCCTCTCGAATGGCCGGAGTGGTCTAGTATGTTCATTGCTACAGTGGATCAACGACCAATTCCAGACTCAGAGAAGTTGAGCCATCTGAAGACTCTACTGACAGGCAAGGCAAGGTCAGCAATCTCTGGAATGGGCTATTCTGGACAGTTCTATGGTGCTGCATGGAGCATTCTGGAGAGGAAATATGGAAGGCCTCATGTGATCATTGATGCACAACTGGAGAATCTTCGCAAAGCAAGTCAGGTGAAACCTCACAACTCAACAGGTCTGATCAGTTTCTCAGTTATTGTTTCGAATTTTGTGAATGTGCTCAAAGAGTACAAGCAGATTGGTGATCTGCAGTCAAGCTCGACACTGTATATGGCAGTAGATAAACTACCCCAAGTTCTTAAAGAGAAGTGGTGGTTCTATGTTGATGATAAAGATGAAGATTGGACTGATCTGATTATGTTTGAAAAATGGCTATCAAGGATAGCATTCGTGCACGAAGGGTTCTCAGCTTTCAAGGGAGTGCGAAGAGAAGAACACCGAAGAAGCACAAATAGAGACAAACGGTTCTCGAAAGCATCGAACTTCAGTGCAAGTTCCAACGTGAAAGAAACGAAGCAAACGCAAAGTGATCACTGTCCACTAGCTGATGGCACTCATAAAATATGGAATTGTCCACTATTCAGGAACATGAGTGTGAATGATCGGTACGCAGCAGTGAGAAAGCAACGCTTATGTTACGGATGTCTAGGCAAAGGACATGCAATCAAAGATTGTAAAGTCAATGCGTGCGGCATCAATGGATGCATGAAGAAGCACAACCGGTTGCTACACTCAGAAAACCAAATGGACGAGGGCAATCATGCAGTCAACGTAAGCGCAGCAACAATCAACCAGAGTAACAAAGTTACTGGCTTTCTTCAGATAGTTCCTGTCTCAATACAGAGCGGTGGCAAAAGGCTGAACACATATGCTTTCCTCGATAGTGGATCAACGGTTTCATTCATCGACCAAAGTGTGCAAGAGAAGTTACGGGCCCAAGGCACCGGTGTGACGCTCAACATAGCTGGCATACACGGAACGAAGGATCTGAAGACAGAAAGGGTTCCTCTCAAAATAAAGGGACTACATTCAAAGGTGCATTCAATCGAAGCGTTTGCACACCCGTCAATCTCCTTGGGAAACACAGACTACAACTACAACAAGCTGAAGCAAAGCTTCAATCACTTGAGTGTTTTACCCAACAAAAACTTCAACTTGATGGAAGTTGGCATCATCCTTGGTCAATATGCTTATGAGCTACAACGCCCATAGGACTATAAGATAGGAACACGAAGTGAACCTTTCGCCGTTCTAACCGAGCTAGAATGGGTAGTCAGTGGACCCATGAGGGGCAAAAGAAGACAAAATTTTTGTCATTTCGCCTTCACTGAAGATGTGAAAGTGGCTGAGAATATCCAAACCTGGTGGGACATAGAAACCTATGCTTCCAATATCAACGTCGTCAGTCAGTCAAAGAAGGAACTGCAGGCACAAAAGATGCTAGAGAGTACGACAAAGTTCACAGGCGAGCAGTAGGAAGTGGGAATGCTGTGGACTGAACCAGAGCCAAACCTACCGAACAACTACAGCTCAGCCTTGGGTCAGCTTTACTCACTGGAGCGAAGATTCCAAAGGGACCCAAACCTGAAGAATTTGTATCAACAATCAGTAGATACAGATGTAGAAAAGGGATTCGTAAAGATATTGAACGAGTCCGAAGTGAAAGGCACCTTCGGGAAAGAATGGTATTTGCCACACCATCCAGTGCTAAACCCGAACAAGCCTGGCAAAGTAAGACGTGTTTGCAATGCCGCATCAAAGTACAAAGACATATGCCTAAACGATAGGCTACTAGCAGGACCTGATCTGCTACATGGGTTGATTGGAACAATATTCAGATTCCGTGAAGGACCAATAGCCCTGACAGCGGACACCGAATCGATGTTTCTACAAGTTCAAGTTCCCGAACAGGACAGAAGTTGCTTGAGGTTCTTATGGCGTCCAAGAACAAATGAACCTGTTCGGATATACGAAAATCAGCGTCATGTGTTTGGAGCTAAGAGTTCTCCAACTTGTGCAAACTATGCTCTCAAGCGAGCGGGACTGGATATTGAAGAAAAGTATCCAATAGCAACGAAGGCAATACAAAACAACTTCTACATGGACGATTTCATCAAATCAGTAGAAATCCCGGAAGAAGCTATTGAAGTTTTCAACCAACTACAACCTCTTCTCTCACAACATGGATTTGAACTGAAGAAGTGGATAAGCAACAATGATGTAGTTACCAAAGCAATCCCAGAAGACTTGAAGTCAATCAGCTACACGAAGCAAGTCGAAGTGGAACCCAGTACGGAGGAATCCTCAGTGTTAGGACTACAATGCACGGTTACTGAGGACAGTTTTCAAGTATGCAGAGGTACAAACAAAAAAGTTGAATTCCCTATAACCCAGAGGAAGATTCTGTCACTGGTATCTTCAGTATTCGACCCGATCGGATTGTTTGCTCCGTTTAGTGTTCATATGAGACGACTTCTGAAAAGCATCTAGACTAAGAATGGACAACATTGGGACAACAAAGTGGAGCCTAGTGAAGAAGAAGAATTCCTGAGATGGAAAGAACAACTTCCAATAGTTGCTGAAACAAGCATCGATAGAAGGTACTTCAACAGTGAGATGGATAAAACCGAACTTCATGTGTTTGCGGACGCATCTGAAGACACGATGTGTGCAGTGGCCTATCTACGTTCAAAACCAAAAGAATACTCCGCTGACTTAGCATTTGTCATTGGAAAATGCAGAGTGGCACCGATGAGGCATCTTTCAATACCACGATTGGGGTTGCAAGCGGCAGTCATGGCAGTGAGGTTGAAAGAACAGATAGTCAAGGAACATGAAAAGAAGATAAGTAGTTGCAGTTTTTGGTCAGACTCAACTACGGTATTGCAGTGGATACACAGTTCCCATCGCAAACAACAAATGTTTGTGGCCAATCGAGTGGCTGAGATACAAGATACAACTGATGTTTCACAGTGGTAACATGTCAGCGGTATTAACAACCCAGCGGACATTGGCACCAGAGCAATCAACATTGAGGAACTCAAGAGAAGTGAGTGGCTCACTTGCCGGCCTGGTTGAAACAACCAGAAAGCGAATGGCCACAGCAAGTGAACCTCATATTTGCTTCAGATGAAGAGAATATACCCTCGTCAGTCTTCATGATACAGGCTTCATGAAGAGGAGAAAGCTGTTATCCAGTGGGAACGATTCAGTAACTTCAACAGACTAGTAAATACAGTGGCATACGTACAGCGAGCTTTGAGCAAACACAGACCAGCAACACTCATAGTTAGCATCGAAGAAAGAGGAAAAGCAAAAGCAACAATCTTCAAGTTACTACAGCGAGAACAGTTTGGTGAAGAGATGAAATCTCTCAAAGCTGAAAAGGAAATTGCAAAGGGCAGCAAAATCCTACAATTCTCACCCTTCATAGATGAAGAAGGACTTATTCGAGCCAAAGGCAGAATAGGCAAAAGTCAACTGGACTTTAATACAAAGCATCCAATTTTGCTACATTGGAAACATCACGCGGTTGAATTATTCTTGCGAAACGAGCACAAGGACAATCAACACGAGGGCACTGAGCATGTAAGAAACATTGTTCAGCAGAAGATGTGGATCCTAGGCATACGAAACGCCTTAAGGTCAATCAAGAACAAGTGCGTTACCTGCAGAAAACAATAGCACCAGTCATGGCAGATCTACCCGAAGAGCGGTTAGATGCTTCAACAGCTTTTACAAATGTTGGAGTTGACTACTTTGGCCCTTTCATTGTGAAAATTGGGCGAAGAAATGAAAAGCGTTGGTGTTGTCTCTTTACTTGTCTAACTATGAGAGCGGTGCATATAGAAGTGGTACCTAAATTGGACACTGATAGTTGTCTCAATGCAATAATGAGATTTATTGCTCGAAGAGGCAAACCGAATACGATCATCAGTGACAACGGGACAAACTTTGTTGGAGCTGAAAGAGAGTTTGCAGAGTACGTTGCGGCATGGAACAAAGAAGGGATCAAAGAACATCTAATTCAACGAGGGATCAGATGGAAGTTCAATCCACCCGCAGCACGCCACTTTGGAGGAGTATGGGAGCGGTTGGTGAGAAGTTGCAAGAAAGCAATTTATGCAGTGTTGGGTAAAAGAACAGTCACCGAGGACGTTCTTTCAACAACTATGTGTATTGTAGAGCAGACGTTGAACGCAAGACCGTTGACCCCAGTCAGTTCAGATGTGAATGACTTAGAAGCATTGACCCCCAATCACTTCATGCTTGGCAATAAGAACGTTTGCTTACCCTATCTACCATGCGCAGAAGAATTTGTTGATCATCGAAAACTCTTTCGACAAACTCAAGCATATGCAAATCTCATATGGGACAGATTTCGTAATGAATATCTGCCAACTCTGAATAATCGACAAAAATGGCGATCTACGTCGAACGAAACCCTTAAAGAAGGCGATCTCGTTTGGTTGATCGAAGACAGCGATAAGCGTGGATATTATAATCTAGGTCGAGTTACGGAGACCATCGATGGGTTTGACGGTGTGATTTGATCAGCTATAGTTCGAACGAACGACGGAGTGTACAACAGACCAGTAGTGAAGCTCGCCCCAGTACTACCTCGAAAAGATGTTTTCGCGATAGAAAACAGGGCCGGCGATGTGGCGGCTGAGCTTACTAACTAAATTACCAAATTGAATAGCGCTTCAAGGTCATTTCGAGCATTGAAGCTAGAATAGCCTGACAAGCGAAATTTAATGCTACATTCTATCGAAGCCAAACGGATTTGTTCACTTTGTTCAACATTTATATTTAGCAACTATTATAAGTACACAATCGTCATTCATGAAGTCAAACTATAACTCAAACTCGAACTACCTCAACCACCAGCAAAACAATACTACGACTTAACAGTATTGCATCAGATTCTTTGCGATTGGATTGCGAATCAACCTGTTATTGATACAGAATATTCGTCAAAACTTCTACATGGTTAACAAACTTCCCATGACATCAAATTTACACTGAAAAAATGACGTTATGGAAAAGTGTTCACATTCTGTCGACATTATTATCTACAACCAATCAACAGTTGAATTTGACATGTAAATCCACGTGACTAGCAGCATAAAAGGAGCATGAAAAACTACCAAAAATCAGTTGAAATTTGCAATTTTGGTTATATTAAACTAACATGCAGTGCGTATTGAAGCACACATTTTTGAGCGGTAAACTACTTGTTATCGTGTCTTGTTTCTGTAAATCATATTAGTGATTGTACAGCTTAACTTTACTCTGACTTATTGAAAATAGAATTGACTTTGAAATTCTCAAATTTTCACATTGCGTAACGAAGTTCTAATAAGTAGAGTTACAGAGCAGTTAAACTGTTCGTTCTTGTTTCATTCATTTACCAGTTGCCTAGGCTGATTCCAGTTAGTTGATCGGTAGATCTGAGAACTTGGTTGCAAAGATATACAAGACTTTGTTTTTCGCCCATGTATTAAGATTGGGTTTAAAATATAAAAGGTAGCCCCACCAACGCAGTTTACCCAGCGTTGCTTATTTTTACATCAGATAGTAGGCCTACCTAACATTTATAACCCAGTGAAACCTTATCTCACTTGCATTTTTGGTTAAGAAGATATCACTGAAAAACCTCTAATTTGAGACTATTTGGTTATTTGAAATTTTGGATTTTTGCTTAGTTGAAGCGAAGTTGTTTGTTATACAGCAAGGCTGAGCAATTAGTTATCAAGAGAAATTGAGAAGCGAGTAATGCAACGGCATTCTACAGTATAGCGGATAATACAGTTCACAAAAGTTAACTGCAAAAACACAATATCCGGACAGATTTGAAACCGCTGAAACGAACTGGGCGGTGTAAAGTTTTCCTTGACTTTGATAGGAGAGCAGCCGTTACAGCCGTTTTTAAGAAGTTTCTGCCAGTTTTTCTGACTGAGGTTCATAAAATTTGAGAAAATTGGTGCAAGTCGCAATATTTTACAAACAATGCAAAATTGTGATGCCAATTTAGCTGTTACAGTCCTACAGCTCACCAGGGGACAAATTATTTGCAGTAAAACGGATGATTTGATTGGATCAGTCTATTGGTTCAGTATTTTTGAAACATCAAAGATTTTTTATCTTTTAATGGTCGAAAATAAGGAAAATGCAATATGCTCGATCGTTAACAAACTATGCTGAATAATTATTGGTCTCCAATTTTGATCTGATTACGTTCCATATACTGACTTCTTAGGTCCGAACTAAATGCGTACTAATTTCACAGAGACATTTACTAAAATCTAAGGTTTTGGACACTTTGTCAACTATTTTCACGTTTCCCAGACCTATTTTAGACAATTTGTTGAAAATTGTGGTCATTTTCTCCGTTTTCGAACCTTTTTTGACAGATTGTCGGCGATTTTGAGCCGCTTGTTATAATTGTCAAGTCTTGTCTAAGAATTGCAGGGCTGAATTTATGTCTAGTCTAAAACATGTAAGTCCAGGTGCAGGCCTTACCCAAGACTTGCATTTTCACTTGCAAGTCTTAGCCAAGCTTCGCATTCCGAATTGCAGGTCTAGTCCAAAACTTGCATTTAGACTGCTCAGTGCAAAAAGTGACATCTCAGCACCGAATCATTACAAATATAAGACTTGCAGATAAATTTGCCCAGTAATGCTTTTGACTTGCCGTTAGCCCCGTTCTGTGTTTAAGCTATAGGTTCGCTAAAATACTTAGCTCTTACATTAAGTTATGTTATTTTGCCTTTTGTAATAGAGGTAGCAGATAAGCCGTAATGAAAAAATGTGAATCAGAGCGTACTGCTTGAATTTGATTGGCCGAACATTCTGATTGGCTCAAACTTAGAAACTTTAAATTCACGAAGTGTCGGACTAATAAATTGTTGCCTAACTGAATAGGGTGAATGGCCGGGATGTTCTCTACGCGGCCCTTTCTTCGCTGCAACCCCTTAAAAAATTGGAGTGAAAAAAAGTTGTAATTCAACAGAGGATATTCTTTCTCTACGATGGTTTTCAATTGTTTTTCACAGAATGAAAACTGCATTCACAGTCACCGTTTCATAACTTACCAATCAGAGCTCAGATAAAATTCAGATTTTTTCTTTATATTTAAACATTCTGCTCTAAGCTGTTTCAACTATGAAACCATGGCAATAAAAACTACAAGTTGCACATCTATACTGCATAAATGTTTTTGAATTTTATGCTAAAAGCTTAGCAATAAGCAGCTTGTTATTGAAACCGACAGATCCATCAATATCTTTCTAAATTTTCAATAAATTTTTCAAAGTTAAACGTCTGCAGCAAAAAACTTAAAATGACGGTTTATCTAATAGTACAATTTGCTTGTGTTGTGAGATTATTCATATCGGGGATTTATTAGCATTTAGTCCTAAGTTTTTCACAAAATGAAAACCTAATCGCAAAAACTTTTCCCCGTTTTATATTTTCCCAGTCGAATTCAACGTCTTGTTTTAAATATAAACCCGTTGAGAAATAAAGTTCAACTAGCAAAAATTTTAGCAAATTGTATTTTTGAAGAACCTTCCGAGTGAGGAAACTACCATTCTGAGCTCCGAGGTTTTTACTCCTAATATGATGAATCAACTGAAAATTGATCGAGTTTTATTTTCTCTAAATTCTTTTTATTGTTCTAAGTGACCGAAGTACTTATGGAGAAAAGTTGCCAGATTTCCGTAATTAGCAATAAGTTGATTTCCCTTTAGCTCCAAAATTCAAGTTTATGATAAACTTGAACTGAGAAAAATTATAAAGCTTGAACTGAGAATGCAAAACGATGCCGAAAATTTGAAGATTGATTGATTTTAATGATGTGGCATTCTGTTTACGGCTGACTGCGGAGAACTGGCAAATTTTTATCTGTGAATTCTATGGGAAATTTAGGAAATAAAGTTATTCAACCGTCGTTATAGAACACGTACTTAAAAACTTATTATACTGCAAATAATATGAACCCACTGAGCTTGGGTGACACAAACTGAAAAGATCCTCTTTCTGTATAACAGATTGTGAACACATCAAAAGGCTTATGAAATTGTAACTAACTAGGAACCACAATAGATTTCTTGAGCACCGGAACATTAAAATGCTTTACAGTGAAATAGGTGAAAACTCGACAGATCACGATAAATCTTTTGCTTTATTTCTTTCTGTATCTTTTAAATCTTTTTAAAAATTTTATTTGTAACTTAAGTGGTTTTTTCAAACAAAAGATATCGAACAATTCTCGAAAGCGACATTCAGTATAAAAATATCAGTTATTCAGGTATATAATCTACCGTTCCTGCTCTTGAAATTTTGAGTGTACCTGTTCTTTCTAGCATGGGTATGGTATGTCGCAAATGACATGCAGTTCTTCCTTCTATCTCCCTTCTTCATAGTGGCAGCCAGGTTGAACAAACTCATTGGCTATCTTTCCATCCTGGGGGTCATTGGGGTCAACAGTCTGCTAGTTCTGATTGCATCTGGTGTCAACAGGGCGCCTCCGGGAGATTCAGTGAGTATAATCATGTCAAAGGAGACGAACTGAACTTAAACAACTAAATTTTTCCCCAAGAGTTTGTCCAGATATTTGTCAGGCATCTCCGCAAGCCAGCATTTTCCGGACTATTTTGCTATAAGGTTTTTCCAAAAACAAGTATTTTGGAGCCGCACTTAGCGACCCCGATTATCTGAAAAAGAGGGAAAGTCTGAAAAACTCAACCTGGGAAATTTAGATCTTTATTTCATGTTTTTCTAAGCTTGACATGAGCTTCGCTTATCTAAATCAACAGAAAGGTACACATGCCAACGTAAATATCATTCAGGCTAATAGTGGTTCGAAATATAATGACCTGCTTAAAACAGATCTATTAGGCTTAATTTTGTTCCACTGCTTTTTTTGCAGATTTAAGTTATGGTTACTGTTCATGTTATGCATACCTTAGGGCGGTGCTGCATTTACAAACCCCAGCTACTTCGACGATTTCGACTCGACCAGTATTTGGGCCACTTCCCGTCTCTACTTTGCACCCTACAGTCGATTCCAGACTTACGGAATCGGGCTCATAGTTGGTCTAATTCTGTACCAAAAAGACATAATTGAAAAGAAAATAAACCAAATTCCAGTTCCGACCAGATGTGGAGTTATAATAGGATTGTGGTCATTCGGGTTCTTATGCGGAATCGTTTGCTTGTATGGATGCTATCCTTACGCACAGGGAGGTCACTTTGGAATTTGGGCTGCTGCGTTCTACAATGCTACGTTTAGGGTTCTATGGGGAATTTTTGTGGGTATTCTAATCGTTTTATGCACACTCGGGTACGGTGGGTTTATCAACAGCATCTTGTCTTCGAACTTTTGGGTTCCATTTGCCAGGGTTAACTATACAACATACATTATTCACCTGGTGTTGTTAGAAATGTACATTATGACGGTGGAAGTAAATACCCATTTCACGACAATCAACTACACCTTGATATGTTGCGGGTTACTCTTCTGTATCAACAGTTTGTCGCTTGTGTGCAGTTGCTTCATTGAGGCACCTTTTATTCACCTGGAGAAATTATTACTCGGACGGAGTCGTTAAATATATTCAATTTATTTAACCAACCATCACGCGTGTAATCAGACCAGATCACCGGAAAAACACATATAGATCAAAAGCTGTTTTATGAACTGATCTGGCATATTCAATGACCTGATTATTTAATGGTTTAATAAAAATATAATATCTTCCAATATCATTTTTTTCAGAAATTAATTTTCAATCTATGAAAAAAAATTGCCTCACGATGTTACCTTTTTATAGAATGAACATTCTAATTATGTCTGTTAATAAACACGTTGTCACATTTGTTTTCGATTAGATGAATATCAACCCAGGTTGGGAATAGAATAATCAAAAATTGATGTTAAAAAATAGCTGAGAAGTGTAAACTTTCAAATCGAAATTGGGTGGAGAACCGTTTTTTTCTAAGTTCGGAGCCTTCCCTAAATAAATTACCTCGCTCACCACGTGTTCCTTGAACAATAGTTTTTTGTCAATGATGAGGCCCAATTGTTTACATTATGATGAATTTTGTAGTTGAATACCGTCATTTCCATGCAAAAATCCTTTTTTCCCAAGCATTTAGTTTGCGTCTTAGCTTTGTTCAAGTTCAATTTGTTTTCTTTTAACCACTGATCGACCTCCTTGAGCTTGCGTGAGATTATTTGCTGTGACTTGAACTTTTCTAGGCAAAGAATGCAGATATAATCAGCAAACATATCTTGGTGTTTCTGCAGATATCGGGCAAATCATTGATGTATAGTAGAAAAAGCAGTGGTCACAGGACTTATCCTTGAGGCACACCTTCTATAATTGTCTTCAACTGAGATTTTACTGACGGGTCTTTTACAAACTGTTTCCAATTTGCCAGGTAACTTGTGTTCAATTTCAGACTCTCGCCTCTTATGCCATAACATCCAAATTTTTCGAGAATAATTTTACGATTCACTGTATCGAAGGATTTCAAGATCAAGAATACATGCAATCGATCGAGTTTTGTGCTCACGTTTTTTTTCTACTAACAAAAAGATAGCGTCTACTGCGTTACGTTTCATTCTGAAACCAAATTGATTCTCGTTAAATAATTCGAACTTTTCCAAAACGAAACTAAACTATTGTAAATCAATTAATCAAAAGTTTTACTCAGAGAACTCAATAGTGAGATTGCTCGAAAGTCTTTTGCTAATATGGGTTCTGGAACTCTGGAAAGAGTGTACACTTTGCAATTTTGAAATCATTAGGAAAATATTTTTCTTCAACGCAGTTTTTAAGGAATCTGGCAAGAAAAGGCAAAATCACATTATTGAGCACTCTCAAAAATTCATTTGATATGTTATCATAATCGGCAGATGTTTTTCAGAGAAAAAAATAACTCTTTAAATTCAAGTTCCGTTACTGTTCTATAATAAAAGGAAAACGTAACATCTTTGAGTTTTTTCTTTCACAATTCACATAGTCAGCAACTAATTTCTTACCAATTGTGGCAAAATACTCATTGAATTGTTCATGAGTAATATCACAAAACTCGCTCGAATGTATTTGCCCAAATTCCTCTCTGAGATATTAAAATAGACTCTTAGTACCTGATTTTTTAATATTCTTCTGCCAGTATGCTTGTGTTTAATGTTTTATCAGTTTAGTTAAGAATTCTTTTTCGATTTATACTTCGTGGTTCGGATTGTTAGTCATTACACTTTATTTGTATGTTTTTTACTGACTTAGTAATCCATGGATATTCATCATCTCTCTTTGTTATCATTTTGATCGGTGCAAAAATGTGCAATTGTTCTATGATCATATCAACAAATTCACGTAGTATGAAATCAATGTTATGGCACTGATCTACTAGAGCCATGAGTTCATCAATTTTAGCTCTGATTATCGCTGACTAACGGTATTGTCGCAGAAAAATGTTTCCCAATTTCCTCATTATCCGGATTGGAATGAAGTCTTTGGTTATCAATTTTTGCTTATTTAGAAGAAACTTAAATTGTATCGGAAAATGATCACTCAGGCTATCCATCAACGCTTTTGCTGAAGTGTTTTTTAAACTGGAAATAACTTGATCAATTGAGTTCCCAGTAGAAGACGTCTGTCTTGTTACTAAATCATTAGTATAACATTCTAGATTGAAACCGCTGGCGATAACTATAAACTGATCTCTATCCAATGATGGTTTCAAAAAATCGATATTGGAATCACCGCATAAGATGATTTCATTGCTCACTGGTAGTGAAAGAAGTATTTTCTCCAATTCATCCAAAAGCAGAGTTGTTTTCTGATCTGGTGGCTTATAGTAAGCAATTTTTACTATGTTTAGATTGGCAGATGTTTCAGAGTTATAGATTTGAACTCAAAGCTGTTTTCAACCGTCGCGCAAGTATAAATGTACTTTTCATCAATATATATTTTGTTGAAAACTGCACTAAGCTAAATTGCACTCACATCAAGCTCAAGCAAGACTTGTACTTTCTTTCGATTGTTTTATTGGAGGACTGAATCCCGTACTGTTTTGAATTGTTACAACCAATAACAAAATCTGAATAACTTTGTCACATTTTCTGCAAGATTCGTTCGATTTTCTTGATGTGATTTAATGTTTTCGTTTTCGGTGTTTTAGTCGTCCAATTACCAATGACTGTTTGCCGCTGATCCGTGTCCATTGCCCAGTCGGTCGACCCGCCAACGGTTTGAGAATCAAAATTGGCCAAGTCACCGGTTGAGTCAACTGGGTCCCACTTTTTTTAATCTACTTTCACAAACACACGTCCCCTGTTATCAAATTTTTTCTTCAGCAGCATTCATTACCACGCTGTCTTTTTCAGTTACTCTCTCGACTATAAAAATGGCTCTATTCCCAGATTTATTATTTTGCAAATTGAATCTCGAATTCCAAACCATCTCACGCTGACGGTCGTAGATAAACCGAATAATAATTGGCTTGACATTACCTGATGATGAGAGAAAATGACATGCTCCGATATCTACCGCGTTTACCTGTAGGCACAGGGTACTATTGATGATCTTTAGGATAGTGACAAGTAGATCCTCTTCTTCTCTTGCCGCAACACCCAGAAACATAAGACAGTTTTTCGATGAACATCGCTCCATTTCGTTCACCTTCTTTTCCTTTCCTTGGTACTTCTGGTGGAGATTGACGTTTTCATTTTCAAGGTGGGTAATGTAGTCATCTTGTTGTTCTATCGTTGAAGTAAGTTTGTACAGAATTGCTTTGAGTTCATCAGAATTATTTAAATCTGTAGTTTGAATCTTTTGTTTTAAGTCCTCAATGTTTAATTTCATTGCTATGCGAGACGTGAAAAATAAGTTCAAAGTTCAAGTGCATTCGTAGACACGACCGTTTTCAACTGTCTTTTGCGCTTTCATTCTAAGAAAGTTTGGAAGGTAGAGAGGCCATACTAATTGCGTATTTGAACAGGCATCAAATATGTTTGACCGACATCCTTGCTAGTTATCTGATGCAGTAAATCTTCCGTTTGTTTTTCTCTTAAGAGACTTATCAGCCTTATGAAAATTTGCGTGGATAAAACTTGGCTTGCGAAAAACAAAAATTTGCTTTTTTGTACCAAAAGAGGTTTTTCGTGTTTCCTATTCCGATACATTGTTGATGTCTAAAAATTGAGTTTTCAGGTCTTATGTTTTTCTTTTAAGTCTATCTAAATCTTAACAAATTTTATGAATGTTATTTCAACGAGAGCGAATTTGGACTGATAAAAAGCTACCTCTATAAACGTGTGGTTCATTACTCGGGCTGACCACTCCGAGCATTTTAGTACTGAACCTGCCTATTTCAATATTAATTTGTTAAACCAGTTTTGAAACAGCGTATTCTCATCAAAAAGTTGATCATTATGTCCAGGAAAAAAACCAGAACAACTACTCAGGCTGTTCACTGTAAAATAGTACAGTGAAATGCGGTTAAGTACTGAAATGCTCTGGGTGCTCAGCTATCGGAGTGAGCGGGAAAGTAATTTCATGACAAAGTATTTAACGAGAAAATAATTTGGCTCCGCTTTTTGCTATTTATTGTCATTTTTTAAACTCTTCTCAGTGATCCTTGAAAATGGCTGCAGACTAATCGTGAGCTAACTACTGGGTGAAACAGTGTCAAATTAGCCATCTTAATTTTGCATTGATACCAAATGCTAAGAAAACTGTAATTTCGCTTCCTGTTGACGACACATTTCGCCAAAATCCTTTTCCGTGTCTGATTTCCTTCTCAGGATGAAGTCCGCGACCCAAGACAGGTATTGGCTGCCCCCAATGGTCTGGAAAAAATTTGGGTCGCGCTTTCCGTCTGGCCAATGGTAATTTTTGTCTGTTCGGTCTGGCCAATACCTTTATTTCGGTCTGTTCGGTCTGGCCAATACACTGATTTCGGTCCGCTTCGTCTGGCCAATAACCTTTTTTCGGTATACGTTTTTTAATACGTGTCATTGACGTGAATATCCAGCCCATTCCACACTCTTCCAGATAGACATCGCCCTGCTAATAACTACTAATTACCATTTTGGCGCATTTGGCAGCATTACCTCGTTTGGCAGTATTTGATAATCAACCTACCAGATATGAAAGAAAAACTAGATGCCATCCTAAAGGTGCCATCCGAAAGTGACCAAACCATCTGATCAAACCATCCAAGACCAAAGTGTCCACTGATCATGCTAAACTGCGCTCGAAACACCGTGTGATCTCGGAGTGCGCTCGAAGTTTTCCTTGATCAGACCATGCCAGATGCAAATGACCTTTGGTCAGACCGAGAACTGACAATTGTTCAGACGATTGTACGACCATGGCCCAGACCAAACCCAGAACAATGTTCAGACGATTATGTGCTCAAAGACAATTCTAAAAGTATTGCTAATAAAATTAAAACCCAACTGTTGAGAAAAAAATATTTAGTATACCATTAGTGCATATTTCAATGGAAGAAATTAAACAGCTTTCCATAAGAAACCTCGTGGCCTGCAGTTAATCAAAAGGTATTTTTACGGGGATCGGCATTTGCTATCAGCTGGACCTCTTTGGTTCTGATAAGAGCCATCAGATTCTATGCTGCTTCTTTTTGGCTGCCTCTTGGCAGACCTAAGATCTTTCAGTATAAAAAAAAAACAAAAAAAAATTGAAAGAAAAGTTTCCCCTCGAAATGGTCTCTGATCAGACCCAATTGCACTTGAAATATTCTTTGATCCGACTAAGGTGCGCTTGACTCCACCACTGATCAAAACATCCCAGACGCAAATGACCTCTGATCAGATCATAACTATCCGGGAGTGACCTTTGATCAGACCAACCCCAGGTTGAAGTGACCTCTGATCCTACTATTGTGCGCTCGAACCAAATCCCAGACCCTGTAATTTTGGTCTGGAAACACACCTTGTGCGTTAGTATTGAGTCTGATCAGGGCTCACTTCTGTTTGGCACCCCAACCTGTGGTGTCATCGTTTTCGTTTAATAGAGATACCCAGACATACAAAAAACAATTTCCATAAACGTTGTTCAAAGTTTGAGAATTACAAACAAAACAACCGTCACCGAAGTTGATAAACACATGCTAACAATACTTATGATAAAAATCTCACAGCAAGCGATTTTTCTTTCTTTACTTGAGGTTTCCCACATACATTTTTTGGTATTAGCCGAATAAACGTTGTTCAAAGTTTGAGAAAAACAAAAAAGCAAACCGTCGTATCAAAATTGAATCTGATAAACAAATGCTAAACATGCTTATAATAAAAATCTCTCAGCAAGGGAATTTTTTTCTTTAATTGAGGTTTTCCACATACATTTTTTAGTTTCAAATGAATGTTTTTGCCGTTTAGTTTCAAATGAATGAATTTTTTAGTTTCAACGTTTTTAACACAAAAGCGTTGCTAATGAGCTATTGTTGTTGTAACATTTTGATTAACTTGATTTTTGGAAAAAAAAGTACGCGAATTTTTGAGTTTTCCAATTTTTTTGGCCTTTAGGTTTTTTTGGCAATTTTTGCTCTTTGTTTTTCAAAGTTTTTAAAAAATCAAACTTGGCTTAGAACGCGCAGAGCAACGTTCGCTTGCAATTAGAGCTAAAATGATCAAGAATGATGATCAGGTCTTTCGTGAATTCTGTACTACTTTAGACTTAATGGGCCTGGGGGCCATACCGAAATCCAAGTCTCAATCAGTACTGAGCAAGTCCAAATCTAAGTCTACTTTGACAAATCAGCACTGGCCAATTTTTAAAACAAGTCTTGCACCTCTTGCAAGTCTGACAAATCTTGACCAAGACTTGTGCAACACCTGTAAGTTGATTCCCAAGTCAAAGCTTTCGAGAGAAAAATGGATCTGTTTTGTTCTGCCCCCCCCCCCCGTTTAGGTGGGCTTATCTTTTACGCCCCCAGGCGCACGTGTTATTTTTTTTACATGGTAACGTGCTATATAACAATATATAATTTGACGGCCAAAATAACACTGGGGGCGGGGCAAAACAGAATAGATCCTGAAATTTTTGAATTCCAGAGAAATACTTAACGTACCCGACTTTCGCATTAGTATTTGAATACTTTCCCAGGGTGCTGATGCCTGCTGCAAACTAAAGAGCAAGTTAGCCCCTCGGGGCTTTATTTAGCCCAATTTGGGCCTATTTGCGGGTATTTAAGGTGTTTCTGTACCTTTTTCAGCCGTTTTGGACCGTTTTTTGCTCTATTTTGACAAATTTCCACAGTTTACAAATTGTTGAAATATCAGATTTTTTAATGTTTTTCAGGCTATCTTTGTCGTTAAAATTTAGTCCTGCCAAGGCTTGGCCAAGACTTGGATTAGTATTTGTCAAGTTTTGGCTAGCACTTGCACAAGACTGACATGTCTTGAAATGTGTTATCGTGAATCAGTGCTAATACCTAGACTTGCCCTGTACTGATATTAATTTAGCATTAAGTATGGGGGTTGGGCAGCAATCTAAGCCGATGTCAGTTTTCAATGATAAATCTGTTCAGTTGCATAGTAACTTCAATATATTGAAAAGACAGGTATGAGGAAAATGGGATCTTTTCCTTTTGTGCCCCCCCCCCTTTAGTGCGTTATGCACCCCTCAGTTACAGAGTGTCATTACATAGTAAGTCATTATTTTAAAATGTGGCACGAGCGTCGGGGGGGGGGGGGTTGAAAATAATATGCACCCACTAAGCTTGGGGGAGGGGGCATAAACTGAAAAGATCCGGAAAATGATTGAGGTACAAATTCGGATGTACACCCTCAGTGTTTTCTCAAACCATCTCACCTCGTAAAAAATAGCACGTTCGCATGGGGGATAAAAGTTATAGGATCTATTCGCAAATAATATGCGCCCACTAAGCTGGGGGGGGGGGGGGCACAAAGATCCGTAAAACAAATGGGTCTTTCCCATTATAGCCCCCAGCTAGTAGTCATATAACTTGTAGCCTCCCAATCTTGGTAATTACGCCATAATGGGAGACTTTAATTTCGTGGGGGCTGTAATGCGAAAGACCCAAATAAATGATGGAAAAAATACTAGGGGGAAAAAATACTAGAAACAGAATTGATGCTAAATGACTAGAACGGCCGAAAAACAAATTTTATCATATGATTAATTTGTTGACCTTAACTTGATTCTTTTTTCGCGGGTTGTTTGACTTCTACGATGGGGAAAGTCACATTTTTTTTTGAGAAAAAGACGAAATTAAGACGGATCATATTTTCTCCTAGGTAAGTCTCAAATTTCTGAAAAGGGAACTTTCTCTCTCAAATAGGTTCAATTTTATGGGACTTAACCTAAAGCCTGTTCCTATTTGCGTATGTGGATCATAATGGGATCTTGGGTCCTTGCCATTATAGCCCCCCCCCCACCAGAAAATATAGCTCCCTATAATGGTATGTTTACCAGGATGGGGCCGGATACTTTATAACCACTAAGCTGGTGGCTATAATCACAAAGATTCGAAAACATTTTTTTTGCAGGCGGGGCCTGAAAAATAAAGGCGTTCTTGTTAGTAGTGAGTCTGAATGCAGGCAAGTTTAGGGTTAACACTGCTGCTCGTTGCGTGGTTGAGATACCCCAATTGCATAGGCGATTGAATCAAGATGAGAGAAATTGTTCACATCCAAGCAGGCCAGTGTGGGAACCAAATTGGAGCCAAGGTCCGTACAATTTCTGAAGCAGAACCACCCCCGCCACCCGTCACACACACGCGCACATACACACACAAACACACACACACACACACAAATGCACACACAAGCACACACAGGCACACACACAAATACACACTCAAACACACACACACACACACATACACACACACGCACTCCCTAAGCGCATGTGCAAAACTTTTACACAATGATTTACCATGTAAAAGTATGTCTTGGGTGCATAATATACTGGGGGGGGGGGGCACAACTCAAATAACTTTTTCCAATCTCTGAACTTTTTGACGCTATCAAACGGACTCAGCGACAGTTTCAAAGGGGAGGTTAATCTACTGGGAGTCGCAAGCTACGGTTTTTAAAAATAAACGTGCAATTTTTAAAAGACCAGGTCTTGGCAGTGCCCGATTAAACAAGGCCAGATTTCAAGACTGCAAGTTCGTTTTTCAAGCTCTTGACTGATTATTTCCCAGTGGGAGTATTACAAATTACGTTGTGCTCTGAACATTGACCGATTAATTATCAATACTTGAAAAAAAAGCTAGCAAGAATATGGCACGAGCGCCTGGGGCTGGCAAATGATCAGCATCCACTAACTGTTGGCGCAAAAAAAAAATCCCAGAAAAACAAATCCATAACCCAGCTGAATGTGATATTTAACAGAAGTGCGTTAAACTAGCCCAAATTGTGAATCCTTACACCCCAGACGCACGTGCAATTTTTTTACATAAAAATTTAACATGTAATGACACTTGCTCTGTAACTGGGTAGTGCAGAACGGACTGGGGAGCACAAAACAAAAAAGATCCAAACATTTTATTTATAAGTTCTGATTCTGCTTGAAATCATTGAGAGGCTCTCGAGTTTACCAAGAGCTGCAAAGAGTAAACGTTCAGATTCACATAGTTTTGCTAAAAACACAAAAAATGTTGCCATATATTGCAAAAAAGAAAGTATTGTATTATAGCAGAGACAATCCGCACAGAAAATGGTATTTGGTGTGGAAAAATAAGAGCAGTGAAAAAGTAGTTGAAAATGATAGAGAGCTAAAAATCGGATTAATTTAATGTCGTTTGAACATTGCTTTTACTCAAAATACTCACCTAAGAAAAAGTAATAGGTCTTTTCCGTTTGTGCCCCTCCAGGTTAGCGGGTGCATTTCATTTGCAACACCCAGACGCACACCCCATACTTTTACGTAATGATTTAATATGTAATGGCACGTGCTCTCTTACTGGGAGGTGCAAAACAAACTGGGGGTGGGGGCACAACGGAAAAAATCCGAGGGATCTATTCTGTTTCCCCCCCCCCAGCTTAGTGGGCTTATATTTTTTTACGCCCCCCCCCCCCAGGCGCACGTGCTATTTTCTCACATAATACGTGCTATATAAAAACATATAATTTGTTATTGGGGGCGTAAAACACACTGGGGGCCGAAACAGAATAGATCCAATTCGAGAATAGTTATACCTCTGAAATATGTAATAACGTGTACGTTTTGAAATGACAAAAGTCTGCTGAATTCAAATTTCCGGCTTAGTATATTGGAACATCTGGCACATTCGGCTATTTAAAATTTGTACGTGCATGTGAGTGTTTCATTTTACTTTAGAAAATGCGCCTAAGTTCTTTGCTCAAGATGGTGTTAATTCACAGTTTGTCAGTACTTAAGTATTTAAGCTCTACTTATTACGGGGCACTCTTTTATTGAGTTCGAATACCATTTTGCACAGCTTCCTTCCTGTGTTAACCTTTTTCTTCATTTGTCTCACACATCACATTTAAAAATTTAGACTTGTGCTTAATTAAAAAAAAGTACTGAGCAAACTTGACAAGAGGGATGCAAGATTTTGTTTTGACTGTTAGTTAAAACTCTTCAATTTTAAATGTTTTAAGTAGTTAACTGCTAAAGTCAAAGTCAAAGATCTAAAATTGGTTTCCAAAATTGGAGCAAAAGACTTCATCATCAAAGACTTGCTCATCTCTGGAAAACTTTTTCGTCGCACATCTATTCTTGAGGTTATTGATAATATCAAAACCTGGTGATATTTTTAAAAACATTGCAGTTTTTTATCCTAGTATCTAAAAAACAAAATCTGCAACGAAATTCATAGCAATGATTCAGGTCCAGCTAGTCTTTTTAATGCAGTTTTGACTCTCTTGTTAATTGATCAATGTATTTGTTCAGTGGAAATGTCGGGTCTTTCCCATTATAGCCAATGAAATTATAGCCCCCACCCATTATGGTATAATTACCATGATGGGGGGCTATAGGTTATCTGACTACTAAGCTGGGGGGCTATAATGGGAAAGACACGAAATGTCAACAACTGGCATTGCCAGAAGAGCATGACAATTTAGTTCGTATCACACACACACACACACACACACACACACACACACACACACACACACACATTTACACACGCACAACACACACACACACACACACACACACACAAGCACGCGCGCACACCCCCTCGCACCCCCTAAGCGCACGTGCCGTAATTTTACACAATGATCTTTCATGTAAACGTATGCCTAGGGGATGCATAATATACTGGGGGACACAACTCAAAGTTTTGTCAGCGACAAATTCAAGGGGTGGAGATTAATCTGCTGGGAGGCCGCACGCTACGCTTTTTTGTGATTAATGGTTTCCTTCAGTTGAAATGCCGATAACTGGAATGGCCAGAAAGGCGTAAAAATTGGGTTCTTATTATACCTTTTCTCATCTTAATAAGCAGTCTTAGAAGTAATAGCACTGCTCTGCGACCATATCCGTAAAAATTCTGTAATGAGGTCTATAATTGTGTGGGAAGCTATAATAGAAAAAACACAAAAAATTTCTGTGCAATTCGGTTAGAGTGTGGCTAAAATTTGAAAGACACTGCGTCAAAGTGTCTGAATATCCGGGAAGCTTTAAATTCAACGTGTAGAAGCCTATTTGTTTGGACCTCATAATCTGCAATCTTGTTGTTTATTTTTCAATATGTTTACTCTTGAGTCATAATCTTCCCATTATAACCTCCCACGAAATTATAGTCCCCACATTATAGTATACTTAACATGTTTGGGGAGGCTATTGGTTATATGAATACTTAGCTTGGGGGGGGGGGGGGG
This sequence comes from Convolutriloba macropyga, assembly GCF_964194025.1. Lineage (NCBI taxonomy): Eukaryota > Metazoa > Xenacoelomorpha > Acoela > Convolutidae > Convolutriloba > Convolutriloba macropyga. The sequence goes on from NC_134481.1 coordinate 17,327,358, forward strand.
GCTATAATGGGAAAGACCCAATTTTTGTTACCCCCAAAGTTGAATTTATATTGGTTCTTACAGGTAGAAACATTAAAGGAGTTGTGGCTTCCCTTTGGTGGAAAATGATCATCTATAATTGAAAACTCCTGCTCTTTTCTAGTTGTATCCATGCAATTAATGTTATATTCAATAAGTATTCACGCTGCGCTAAAAAATTAATGTGATTAAAAATTGATTGGCTGCAATAAAAGCGTTGGTCAGGGTAATAAAAAAAGATTGAACCAAAACAAAAAAGATAATTTTTTTGTTCGAGTCCTCGGTTCGTATGCCGATGTCCTTTGCTTAAGGTTTTTTAGTTTCTCATCTGACATCTTACAGTTCTTGCTGAAAACGGAATAAACTGACAAAGTCAACAATTCAGTGTAACCCCTCCCCCCCTTAGTGGGCTGGCCTTAGTAAGTTTCCCGATTGATACCCAGCGAGGTTTTTACGGGAATGATCCAGTTTGCGATTAGCAAATTGAGTTCTCTAAATAAATTTTTGAAATTTTTGGGTTTTGCCTTGTAGTTTTGGGAAGTTATCTCGGATGAGCATGGAATAGACCCAACTGGCACTTACCACGGGGACTCAGACCTCCAGTTGGAGAGGATAAATGTGTACTACAATGAAGCCACAGGGGGCAAGTATGTACCCAGGGCCATCCTGATAGATCTGGAACCTGGCACTATGGACTCTGTCCGATCTGGACCATTCGGACAGATATTCAGACCAGACAACTTCGTATTTGGTGAGAAATTGTTGGAAAAAAATGGTGTTTCCGATTATAGCGCTACCCCGTCCCCTATCTTCGCCGTCCCACACCCAAGAAAAGTCTTCAGCTTAGTTATTGGGAATAGTTTGCAGCCCCGATAATATTACCGTAAGTATAGGGATGCCTTATTGGGGGCAACAAATTCAATTTCGGGGGGGGGGGGGCAAACCAATAATTACCCTGTGTTTGATTCCACCATTGCTATTTAAAACAACGAATTGGAGGCTAAAGTACAATATGAAACTCTCATTAAAAATATTGGAAAGCCAGAAATGGGAAAGATTTTGTGCATCAAAAATTTTTCATCTTTCAAGGTCAATCTGGTGCGGGTAACAACTGGGCCAAGGGACACTACACAGAGGGCGCTGAGTTACTGGACTCAGTTCTGGACGTTGTGAGGAAAGAGGCGGAGTCTTGTGACTGCCTGCAAGGGTTTCAACTGACCCACTCCCTTGGAGGTGGAACTGGGAGTGGAATGGGGACTCTGTTGATTGCCAAAATCAGAGAGGAGTATCCAGACAGGATCATGAATACATTCTCAGTGGTTAGACATGACAAACAATGCAGTCATTTATATACAATAATGGGGGCTACAACCTCCAAATTAGCGCTAATTGGGTAGCGCTAGCTGGGGTGTAATTCCCATTATAGCCCCCCTCCCTCCCCCCCCCCCCGAAGATATTACAGCCCCCATTATTGTATATAAACAATGATGGGGGCTGTAGGCTATCTGACCGCTAAGCTGGGAGGGGGCTATAATGGGATATGCCCGTTTCGGTTGGGGCGGCTATTTTGGACCAGAACTATAGCAGCACTGAATTAGTCTATGACTGAAATTTTGTGTCTAGATTCCTACATCAAGACTTTAATAGATTTCATTTGTGTCAAATGATTTACGAAAAATCAGTAATCGTGTAGCAAACATCTTCCTTAGTCAGAATGACTTGTTTTTGTGTAATTTTTGTTTTTGCATTCATCTATATAAAGTTCGATAACTCATCTATATTTTTCGGTTACTTATATTCTGTATTTTTCTACCCTTCTTGGGCTCTCTGTAAAAGATTTCAATTAAAGGTAAACTTTAGGTTCCATCTCCCAAAGTGTCGGACACTGTAGTGGAACCGTACAATGCCACTTTATCAATCCACCAGCTGGTGGAAAACACGGATGAGACTTACTGCATTGACAATGAAGCACTCTACGACATCTGTTTCAGGACTCTCAAACTCACCACCCCAACATACGGGGACCTTAACCACTTGGTATCAGGCATGTAATGTTTCGCCTCTTTTAAAAAATGACATAAAAAGCGAAATTTTCCCTCTGAACAAAATTTTCATAGAACAGACGAATGCGATCCAGAAGATTGATTGGAGATCCCGTAGATCGCAAGCCTTTTTGATCAGCTGTGATTTTGATCTGATCTCCTGTATCATTTTTTTCAATTCAAACTTTTTGCATAATAGATTATCATTCAAAGAGGGACCGTTTCTTTTTCAGCCACAATGTCGGGAGTCACAACATGCCTGCGGTTCCCAGGTCAGCTCAACGCTGATTTGAGGAAACTTGCCGTGAACATGATTCCCTTCCCTCGACTTCATTTCTTCATGCCTGGATTCGCTCCCTTAACATCACGTGGTTCTCAACAATACCGGGCTCTGTCAGTTCCCGAACTTACCCAACAGTTGTTCGATGCCAAGAACATGATGGCGGCTTGTGATCCTAGACACGGGAGGTACCTTACAGCGGCTGCAATCTTCAGAGGTCGCATGTCTATGAAGGAAGTTGATGAACAGATGTTAAATGTTCAAAATAAGAACACAAAATATTTCGTAGAGTGGATTCCGAATAACGTGAAAACGGCGGTATGTGATATTCCACCGCGGGGTCTGAAAATGTCCGCCACGTTTATTGGGAATAGCACTGCGATTCAGGAGTTGTTCAAACGAGTCAGCGAACAATTTCACGCCATGTTCAGGAGGAAGGCGTTCTTGCATTGGTACACGGGAGAAGGTAACTTCGATTGAAATGAAGTTTTCGTTTCGCCATTTTGTTCTAGAACATTGTTTCGATATCATTTCTTGAGTATTTTTTTTCACGTTTGGTTTCTTAATTTTTGGGTGCTTAATTGCTCTCTTACGATATTCGAATTTGTACGCCCTACGACTAATCGTCAAAGGTAAAGTGAGCAGAAATTGGTGTCAAATCGGATCACTTTAACTCTTAATAAGGGTATATATTAACCACTGATGAGGTCTTTGGAGATTAAAATAGATTAGACTGAAGCAGGCTTCAATAGATTAGAGCTCCCACTCGTCCATCTAGAGCAATTCGTATGCTTTAAATTGCTCTCATTCAGAAATTCAGTATGTTGCTAAAAGAAAACAAATAGTAAGTTAAGCCGGTATAAAACCAATAAAGCTTAGTGGTTGACTTTCCAGACTGTCAAAAGACAGATCCTGGTTTCGAACAAATCAATGGTAGGAACGTCAAACTTTTTTCAACACTTTTTTTCTAGACTACGCCCCCCCCCCCCCAGCCAAATTGCACCGCCCAGCGTTCGAGAGCATTTCGTCCAACGTTAGTCGCTGTATGTTTTTATAAGTTTCTATGCCAAACACAGATTCCAAAATCATAGAAATAATTAATTGAGGTGATTAATTGCTTTCAAACGAAGTTTGTAACAATTGTATTCGTCCTGTGGTCTTCGTTTTTAAAATTCGAAGAGCAGTTTTGGGATTACATAAGTTTTTTTTAACTGACGCAAATTTCTTCTTGACTTGAACCTTTGACTTCTGTTTTCCAAATTTGACTTCTTGAACATTGGTCTTTAACAATAGCTTAGCTACTTATACATAGCAATACAGAGCTGCTCGTGATACTGAAGTTCAAAAGGTTATTTTTAGAAGTTTTTTCCCATAGAAGTCTCATTTGTCTATAAAAACTGCGCAAACTGCAAGCATCCCCCCCACCTTCAATCCCCCGCTTGCCCCCCACTTACACCTCATCTACTCACTGAGACCTCCCACACCCCCAATTACCCCCTCCCCCCACCACCACCCCCCATTTTGTAAAACACTGTCTATAGTTACATTAGGCTATTAATCTCTTCGTTATTTGTTTTTGACATTTCTTTTAGGCAAGGTCAGTAATTTTATTGCACGACTCTTCGAGTCGTTTCCAGTATTTTACCGGCTTTTTATGAAATTTTTTGCTGACCAAATTTTCGTTTGACCCATTCGACTTCGTCAAACACGTAGCGCGATTAACAGGCGGCGCCTAGAAGGCATTTTGTTCTCCTAGAGTTAAGCACGCTGGTCTCAGAGTATGCGACTAACAGAAACTGTTTTGAAGACGTATACTTATATTGCAAAAGGTGGTTCATCGAGTTTGACCCCCCTACCCCCTACCCCCACCCCCACTTCACCCCTCTCCCACATCAGCCCCTCACTTTCTCTTCGCCTCACAATCCCCACCCCTGCAGGTCTTTGAGGCCGTAAGGACGCGGCCTAAGACTCCCCCTCCCCCGACTGTTGCCCCCATCAATCCCACATCAATTCTCTTCCGGTGACAGCCCCCCCATCCCGCTGCGCTCACCTCACGCACCTTCAATTAAGCTAAATCTAGCCTCACTAATCCGTAACTGGCTACTGACAAAGCCAACAGCTCGCCGCTCGGTTGAGAGCAAGTCACCAGCCATTAGTCGGTTATCTATGTTTGATTGATCAGCTATGCATTGAGTTTTGGATTTAAAAAATAGAATCAATAAAAGTCAGTAAAGGTCCAGAAAGGGAATTAAACTTACGATAACAAAAAGTCTAAAACAAATTGATATGCTTGCTTTCTCAGATAAACTTTTCATATGTGGTGGGAGACAAAAATTAGGCAAAAAATTAGACAAACGATACAAAACACAACTGTTCAAAAAACTGTTCTTGAAACAAAACAATCTAGAGTTCTTTGTACTACCTATGCTCAATTGAATTACTCATAGCCCGGGCTTTTGTGAACTTTGAAAAAGTAACCACTCTTATAGGCATGGATGAGATGGAGTTTACAGAGGCAGACAGCAACGTGACAGATCTGGTAAGTGAGTATCAACAGTACGAAGAGGCTTCAGCCGAGGAGGAAGGGGAGTTCGAAGAGGGAGATGAAATGGAGGAGGAAGGATAGATGACGTCATTAAAACACAAATTACATCATACCTCATCATATTACTCCCATTATGTCATACATCCGACATTTCACTTTAGACAACGGCAGAGTAAAAATACTAAGAAAAGTGTAATAAATGTGGTGACATCTCGTTTTCTCTTTATTTGGACTATTTTTATAAATAACTCTTCAAACGAAATTTGCAGCAGTTATTTTAATTCTGCTTGTCTGATTTTTCATACTGTAAATTTTTTTCCTGATTGATTTTTAGTCTCACCATTTGAGTTTTGGCCACAGCTGAGATAAATCCACAGCTTTTTCAAAATTTTTTTCAAAATTGTACAAGTCCGTTTAGAGGAATTTTCAGCTGATAGTGCCAACAAGCAGGTTTTATTTGTAAAAAACAATTTCTCCATCAAATGTCAAAACACTAGCAGTGCTAAACTTCAAACAATGTATAGCAGTAAAAACTTCATCAGGTTAACTAAAGATTTTGGAGAAGAAAAAAACATTCACGAAAACTGAAAAAACTTTACCTGAAATTTTTTCTGATAACAAAAGTTATACAATTTCTGGATCTGTTAGCTGGAAATCTATAAGCTAGCTTGTTCTTTTTTAAAAAACTTACCAAACCATTATTTAGGAAGAAATCAACAGTATTTGGTCAAACTAGGAATTAAGTCATTTAATAACACTTATTTAACTAAAAAAACTACACTCCAGGCAGTTTTGTAACAATTATTTCACTCTCTTATTACAACTGGTACGGTTGTTAATGTGTTTTCCTAGGGGTTTTAGCAACAGGTGTTCGTCCAAGTCTCGATACGTGTATATCTGTTACGCTTTAGCATGAAAAGAGCACTTCCATCTTTCCAAATTAAAGCGATTATCCAAAATGTCGGATGGTAACGTTCGAGCCTACAAAATTGTGGATCACAAAACTGCACGAAAAAAAGGTTTCAAAAAGGCTCGTATCCAAAAGTTTTGCACTAGCGTTTTCATGGAACACTTAAGTTGACGAATATTATGTCTTAGCAACTGCTGATCAAAAGGCAACAATTAGTTCGTGATTTCTGAAGTTCTACACTCTCAAATGGACGTTCAAGTAGAATGCTTAGAAACTGGCAAACACTTACTTGCTTTCAACGTTGTGCTAGATGAGTACAATGAAATCGAAAAGTTGCAACAAAAATTTGATTTAAATTTTCATGCCGTTGTGGCGTGATAGCCGAGAGGTAAGGTGTGTGGTTCACACGCCAATGATTGAGAGTTCAATCCCCTGCCTCCGTGAAGCTGTCTGTGTGAGGATGAGCAACTTAAATATAGCTTCATGTTGACCATAGCCTGACAAATGTTGGCTGCAATGATGGTACCACGTGAAAGTTTCAGACGCAAAAAAAAAGCAATGCTGCTCAACAGACCATTCTGAAATGTGGGGAAAATAAGAAAAAGGGCAGCTGAGAAAAAGCTACTGTAGGGCTAATGCTGTTCCACTGCAATTACACAGAAACCATAATTATTATTATGCCGTTTCATATAAAATTTTTTTCAAAAACAAACTAAGTTTCAACTTCAAAAAAGATACCTTTATGCTCCTTTAATCTTCTCTGGCGCTTTCGAAACAATAACTTTTTGAGAAAGAACGATTGTTTCAAACACCTAATTAACTTGTCTAAGTTGGCCTAATTTATCTAACCTACTCGCAGTATCTTATTTTGACAATTTCCTGCGTACTACACAACTCTATCATATCATTAGATAAAGATTTGCTTCGAAAATTAATTGTTTATCTGTCCTATATTTTTCCGTTGGTGAAAAACAAACTTTTGAGTTTTGTTCAAAACGTTTTTTTTTGCAATCCTTTCCTTTTGAAAGTGGCAAATCAGTCACAAGATTCATTGTCTGAATCAGTTTTTTTTCTAGTAAAGAAATCTGAGCTTCAAACTAAAAAGTAGGTAAACTGAATCGTATAGCGAAATCAATTTTAACTAATATACTACACTCGAATGGCGATTCACTATATACCGTTAGTGAGTATGACACTGATCTAGGTTGTTATCTTATTTACAGTTCAAATCTCAATGGTAATCTATAAACTCTTTTAGAGACGTAATTTGTAGCCCTTTAGTAAACATATTGCACCCCAGCCCACCTACCCTATACTGAGGTGCCTTGTGGTGCGTTTTACTTGTACTCGATTAAGCTTCAGGAGTTTCCCAAGCCTATTTTCATCCCCATCGTATGAACCTGAAATAATTATTCAAAAACTTCGGGATTAGGAACGTCACACTGGCCCAAAGTCACGACTCGAAGAGAGGCAACGGTTGTAAGAGAATGTAGATAAGGTTCAATTACATTGTTCTAGACAGTTTAGTTTGGTAAGTTTTTATATCAGTTTTAAGTTGCGGGAACAACCAACTCGTTTTGGTTGCGATAAGGACAAAAGTCAATGTTTTTTCAAGTTTTACTTCTGACTTGATTGTTGCACGACATGCTCCGGGGGAAAGAGGAGGCCAACTAACACATCACAGACGTTTGACCAGATCGTCGAAGAGGGTGTAACCCAAGTTGCCTAGAAAACCGTTTCGAAAAAAGGTCAAGAAAAAATAGGCTAATCAGCCAAAACACGTGCGAGGGCGGAGACCGGACGAACGTACGTGCCGTAAGCCGTTTTCACCTTCACCACACGGTGTTGTCCATCTCGTCCAGGATAGACTTCAAGAACACGTCCAAGGGGCCAAATTCCACGTGGAGTCATATCTTTCAGAATCCAAACGATGTCGTTGACTCTGAGTGGTGTTTGGTCACTATCGCTCCATTTGGACCTCTTTAACAGTGTCGGAAGATACTCCTTGACGAGTCGTTTCCAGAAATGGTTGACCATTTGCTGCACATTCTTCCAAGACTTGAAACTGGCGGGTTCTTGGCTGTCGAACTTTCCTGGTGGGAGAGAGTTGAACGGTCTGTTGATCAGAAAATGGTTTGGCGTGAGAGGCATTTCATTTTCTGGAAGGTCAGCGACAATCGTTAGTGGTCTGGAGTTCAATATAGCTTCGGTCTCGACCAAAATTGTCCTGAACACATCAAGCGACAGCCTTCTGGAGCCTAGAATGATCAATAGAGTGCGTTTCACGGTCTGGATCAAGCGCTCCCAAATACCGCCAAAATGAGGTCCATAGGGAGGATTGAACTTCCAGGTTGTGTTCGTTGCTGCCATTGCTTTGTAGATTTTGTCGTTGTCGAGACGTTTCACAGATCTTTTTAGTTCCTCAGATGCACCAATAAATGTCTTGCCATTGTCGCTGAGCATTGTTGTTTGCTGGCATCTGCGGCTTACAAAACGTCGATAGGCGTTTAAAAAAGTGTCAGTGTTGAGATCGGGACAAGCTTCTAGATGGACACACCTAGTAACCAGGCAAGTGAAGATGAGGCCGTAGTGTTTTTCAATCTGTCCTTTGGCATCCTCTATATAAAAGGGTCCAAAAAAGTCGACTCCGCTGTTCGCGAAAGGATACTGGGTAGAGTCTGTCGGGAAACGGCAGGCAGGGAGGGGAGCCATGACGGGTTGAATGTTTTGAGCGGCAAATCGTCTGCAGAGAAAACATCTGTACTTTATACTCAAAAGTGTTTTTCTGAGTCCAATGATGTGGTATCTTTGCTGCACAAAAGCTTTCACTGGCTCTGTTCCTTGGTGAACGCAAATGTTATGTGCATGCTCTATATAGAGTCTCGCTATCTTGTCCTTTGCGTGCAGTATAATCGGAAATTTCTCAACTTCGAGGTTATCTGGCGCAAATTGCAGTCTTCCGCATGACCGAAGGATTCCATTGTTGTCCAACATTGGGTTGAGCGAACGGATTTTGCACTTTGAATCTATCCTGGAACCACGTTTCAGGGCTTGGATTGTTGAGAAGAAGAAATTTTGCTGCGAAATTTTGATCAGCTGATTTCTTGCAAGAATGACGTCTTCTGTTATATACTGGTGATCTTTAGGCCTTTGCTTTTTGATCCGAAAGAGCAAATTGAAGACTGTTGCTAAAGTCAGGAGCAACTTGTTCCAAGTTGAGAACCGTGTCGGGTCGATTATTTGCTCCGACAAATTGCGTGAAATTTCATGCGTTGCTAACACATGCTTTGAAGAGTTTTCAGCAGCGCTGAGCTGTCTTGTGGAAAGAAATGCTGGCGCTGTTAGCCACTTGGCTGTAATTTCGTCTGGGTTGAGACCACGGGTCCCGTGGTCAGCTGGATTTTCTTTGGTGGCAACGTGTTTCCATTGGTAAGCATCAGTTGATGCAAGGATTTCTTTGAGGCGATTCGCAACAAAAACAGGTTGCTTCTTGGTTGTCGATAACCAGTCAAGTACTACTTGACTATCTGTCCAGAGTGTAGAGCGAGTAATGTGAAATGATGACTCTTTCATGATGGTTGAAAGAAGGCGCACTCCGATGACTGCGGCTTCCAACTCTAATTTGGGTATGCTGATTTGTTTAATTGGGGCAACTTTGCATTTGCCTATTAGGTAACAAGTTTCAACATCAGTGGCTGAGTTAGGAACTGTTTTCAAGTATGCAACGGCTGCAACTGCTACAGCTGAGGCGTCGACAAATATATGGATTTCATTTTCACTTTCTGGTGAATGGCAACTCTTATTCAGAGTTCTGTTCAATGTCACTTCTGGGGAAGAAAAGTATAAATCCAAATTCTTTTGAAGTGGTTTAACTACTTGAGGGGCAATTTGATCGTCCCATTTTTTCCCAAGTTTCCACAGTTCTTGAAGAACTATTTTGAAACGGATCGTTGATGGCGACATTATTCCTATTGGGTCGAAGATCGAGGAGACAAGACTAAAGATCTTACGTTGAGTGTATGCTGAGGCATCTTTTGGGAAATCAGTGAGAGGTTTCATAAAAAAGCAGTCTTTCTCAAGATTCCAGTTAACACCAAGAACGCTAACAATATCTGTCTTGTTCTCTTTGTCTTCTGGAGGGATTTGGTTTAGAATTAGAGAGCTGTTTGAAACAAATTTTGTGAGTCGAAACCCACCTGTTTGCAGACAATTTTTTGTTTGAAAAACTGCCTTACAAGCGTCTTGTTCTGTTGCATGTGATTGGATGTAGTCATCCATGTAAAAGTGCTTTCTGACGGCTTTGAGGGCTTCTGGGAATTGTTGACTGTTTTCTTTGGCACAATGGTTAAGAACGTATATTGCGCACGAAGGTGAGCAATTTGCTCCAAAGATGAGTCTGGTAAATTGGTACTGTTGTATCTGATTGTCTGCTAACCAAAGAAATCGAAGAGCAGATTGATCAATCTGATGGATGGCGATTTGCATAAACATGCCTTCGATGTCCGCAAGAACTGCAACGGGATGTTCTCGAAATCTCATCAGGACACCTAAAAGGTTATTAAGGAGATCTGGTCCTGTAAGAAGGTTTGAATTAAGCGATTGGCCGCGGAATTTTGAAGCGGCATTTGCAACTCGGCGGACTTTTCTGGGCTTATTGATATTTTCCACAGGATGGTGTGGCAGGTACCAAATTCTGTCTGGTTGAGGATCTTGCATTTCCACCGGTTTGACATAGTTTTTCTCGAGGTCTGTCAAGAGAGTCTCATTGTATTTGTCCTGCAACAAAGGTTTACGTTGAAGGCGTGTATTGAGGCTTTTGACTTGGTTCAGTGCAGAATAGAAGTTGTTTTCCAAATTTATTTCTGATTTCCAAGGCAGTTTGATTTCATATCTCTCACCATTGTGATTGATGGAGTTCTTCAAAATATCAAGAAACTGTTCTTCTTGCTTTGTGTAAACTTGTTCACGGTCCTTCTGAATGCCATCAGCTTCAATACTCCAGAACTGTTGAACAAGTTCGTCAAGTCCGGGTTCATCTGATCTGTTTCTTGACACATGGAAAATAAATTTCTTCTGCTGAGTTGCGGGCTGTTGAGTGGTGGCTGAGATACAATTCTCATATTCACCAGCGAGGGTCCAACCAAGTTTAGTTTTCACACCAAACGGTTGATTTTGATTGCCAGGTATAACATGTGTAGGGTAGGTGAATGCGAATGCGTTAACACCGAGGAGGGCGCCGATTTTGCCATCGGCAATATTTGGGAAATGTATGTGGCGCAAACTGTTGAAGGCATCACAAATTTGATTAAGTTCAAAAGTTTTTGCAGCTGCGACGTTCAGAGACGGGGTGCTGAACGTTCGAGAGAGTTCAAACGATATTTCAGTTGACTGATATGGAGTTATTGTGACTGGCTCAACAATTTTTGAGAGGGACATGCTGTTCTCTGTATTGAGAAATTGTAGTGGTACTGACTGTTGTGTTTCACGGGGAAGCTCAAGAAATTCAGCTATGGCGTCCAATACAAAACTGAATTGGCTACCGGGGTCTATGAGGGCGTAGGTATCGAAGGCTTTATTCCCCTTGAGGAATGAAACTGGAATAAGCTGCAATTGCTCATACCAATTCTTCGGTGTTTCTGAGCATTGGTTAATGCTGAACGATTGGTTAATTGCATTGCCGTTTAAATTACGTCGTTGCACGTTTTGCTGGCTTTGGTTGTTGAAAGTTTGGCCATAACGGCTGTTGGGGGCTTTGTTTGTTTGACTTTTCTGTTGAGAAGATGTATTTGGAGTTTGACTTGAAGCTTTGCTACTAGACGAAGCTGTTGGATTGTTACCAAAAAAAACTTCAGTAGAAAAAGCTGCTGTAGGGCGTTTGATTTGCTTGGCGGGATCATGAAGGGTTGTGTGGTGGAATCCACTGCAAACCTGACATCGTTTTTGCGATGGGCACGATTGTTTGTGGTGTTTGTTGCTCAAGCAGTTTGTACACAAATTATTTTGGCTGACAAGGTTGTATCGATCACTTGGTGAGCACAATTGATACTCAGGGCATGTGGCAATGCTGTGTTCTTGTTTGCACTTCTCACAAGATCGTTTTGTGTTAAAGGTTTTGTTCGGAACGTTTTGTGAAATTGACGGTTGCTTTTGCTGAGGCCCAAAGTTCCATTGTTTTCTACTGTTTTCCGCTGATGCGTTGTTGACTGACACTGAGAGATTGCCATTGTATTGCTTGGTTTGCGGGTTGTTCGAGTTGACAAACTTTGAGGCTTGAGAACTGATGGTTCTTTGATTGCTTTCTCGACTCACTTTGTCGTAGATTTGAGCTTGGAGCCCCAACCACTGTTGAAAATCCACAAGAGTTGGGTCTGAGTTGAGCTCGGTGAGACAATGTTCTGTCCATTTCAGAACCAAATGATGTGGCGTTTTCTCTTTGGCTTTCTTAATGAGTTGTAGACTGGAGGTCTGCTGTAAAGCCAAGGTATTGGAAGGCTTGCACAAGTCTTTTCAAAAATGAGGAAAAGGCAATGAAGCTTTGCTTGTTTTGGAAGTTCATTTGCCAGTTTTCAAGCTGGTTAATGAACGCATTAACAACTATAGTACGATCACCGAAATGTCGGATTAGTTCATTCAGTGCTGTCTGATAATAGGATGGATCGCAGGAGTAAGCATGAATCAAGTCTTTTGCTTTCCCACTCACAGAATTCTGTAAGTAAGTTATACGATGAGTGTCTGTAATGGAAGGGTTGTTGTGAATCATCGTGTTGAAATTATTGATCCACTCGTGAAAGTGGATAGGATCACCATTGAAATTTTGAAGTTTCAAAGGTGGCAATTTGATTGAATGCTTGAAATCAACATTTCCTTTTTCCTGTGTTACATTAGGGTTCGAGTATGCTGAGCTTATGTGTTGATTGACAGTGGGCAGTAAACTCTGGTTAATTAAAGGCTGGCTCAACTGATTTTGTCCAGTAGGATTTGAGTGTTGATTAATGCACATTGGGGCATGGATCGTGGAAGTTAATGGAGCTTGACAGTTCGATGGAACTTGAGAGTCAGGAACAAACTGGTTGTTACACAACTGACTGGGTTGTGTCACATTTTGGTTAACTGGGAAAGTGCTGGTAAGACCGTGTTGACTGTTAACAGGTTGTGGAAATTGCAGAGGAGCCGCAATTCCGTTTGATTGTGGAGCTACCTGGTTTGGCAGAAAATTAGGAGCTGCAGGATTTAAGACGGTATTTTGATGCTGTTGTTCCCTCAGTTGTACGGTAATTGGAGGAACACTTGCGGAATGTACCCCAGTTATAGGATTAATATATTGATTGGATTGTAGGCAATTGTTTTCTGCCACTATTTTATCAGTTGTACTTGGAAGATGTGAGGTTCTGTTTGCCACTGTGGGTAAGCAGGGGAGTTTTTGCAGATCACAGTTCAACACTTGACTATCGAGGTATCCATTTGTTCCTATTTGAACCTCAGAAGGTCCAACATTCTGTTGTAGATTGGGAAAATTATGATATTGAGGATTTCTGTTGGCATATGAATCCTGATTGTTTCTTCGCTTTGGCAACTTTAAATTAAGGGTTTTCTCCAATGCCGAGTTTTGGGCAAAAGGACCATCTGCTTGTAATTGAATAGTTGGATCTGCCAAAATGAAGGGGTTTGAAAGTGAGTGATTACCTGAAAGGTTCAAATTTTGGATTGGAGGCAAAAGGTTCTGCGACGTGTCAAAGTTGTCACTCAAGTTGATTTGAGCTGTTTCAATATCGCAGACATCTCTATTTACCAGGTTGGAGGCAATTTCAAGTTTCCCTGATCTTGTTGGAGATGTGAATTTTTGGCTGATATCTTTGTCAAAGCAGGGAAAAGGATTCGGAACGTTTAATTCGTTTCCAAGTTTAGTTTTGGATTTTAGAAGACTTTCATGAACATCCTTTTTAGGATTTCTTTGATGGGCTTCAAGCACATGTTGAATTTGAAGTCCTGGTTCATTAGATGTTTGCAGAAACAGTGATGGTTGTCTTGGCCGTGGTGGTAATGGAGGCGGCTGATTGAAGATGTTACTGCTGGTCTGCTTTCCTTCTATGTCGCGCTGATGCTGGATTCGTTCCTTGTCGTCACTGGGCGCAGGTGTTGATTGCCGAGACAGGTTTCTTCTGCTGGAGATCATGCTGACATCATCTCTAATGCGACTAGAAGACTGACTGAGCTGGCCATCGTCGTCCAACAGATCAACTTGCAGTTCCAGTTCATTGAGGCGAGTTATTAGTGTCGTTTGCCTATTCAATATTGATGATGCAGTGCTCTGATGTGGCTGCTGTCTCATCACTTCCTCTGAGAGTTTCTTGAGCTCTGTTTCCTGGCCTTTGATTTTGTTGATCATCAAAGACAATGACCGGAAACTCTTTTTCTGCTCCACAGTTTTCTAAAGGAGATCGAGCAGTTTCTTCATTGACATTTCTGTCGCTTTGAACATATTGATGGCAAACTGACATTCAGCGCTGTTCTGCTTTGACATATTGGTGGCTGCTGCTTTGTTGTAGCTGATTGTTGATGATGTAGGTGAAGAAGCTCGTTACTGAAGGTGAAAAACGGCTTAGAACCGGAGCGACGCAAATTTTTGATGTAAAAAAAAAAAATTGTCTAAGGTTTGAATGCTAATGATCCTAGTTTTTCTTGTTCAAAAGACCGGCGACGCAAATTTTCTCAAAAAGTGATGTCCTAGAATGTGTTTTGTGTGCTAAATCTTGCCTTTTGCGCTAAAAAAAAAACTTAAAAGCTTTTCCGAACGTTCGCGCGCTTTAATCGACTTTCGTTCAACAGACTTAAATAATTGCTTGTTTTTTGTTGAATTAACACAAGTTTTGGTTAAATAGCTGGCTTTAACTGTTTTAACTAGTGTGTCTGGCTACTGTAGTTGACAGGAAACTTGTGCTTTGCTACAATTATGCAGTTGAACCAATATTAGACCAGAACTCAAATAATTGTTACATTAAACTCCTTTTTCTTGAAAACTTCAAAACACTCGTCTGTTTCCCTCAAATAGGAATAGATTACCAACCAGAAAGCTTATGAAACTACCCAAGAAAATTTGTCTTAACTCCCTAACCCTAACCAAACACTATGATTAATAAATACCTCTCACAGTTTTTGCGAATTTATAACTTTGAAACCTGTTCTTTTTCTAGGAGTTTATTGTTGTTGTGACGGCTAAAGATAAGAAATTAGTAAAAATGCGATGCGTTTAGGCAACAAGGGCTACAGGAGGGCTACTGAATGCTAGAAATTTGCAGAGAAGAATCATATTGTGGAAATCTTTAGAACTCTTTGGTGTATTGTCTTTTTTCGGGTTTTGCAAAAGCTTTTTCGTTATCTTTAAAACTGTGTGACTTTGTCTGCTGTTTTTCACTCTGTTTTCGTTATTTATAGATTGCATTGACTCTAATAAACTCTCAAAACTTTCTCCCACAGATAACGTCTGAGATCTGCTTTTCAAAAATATTGAAAGTAGAAAAAAAAAGAGACATCAAATTTTCTGGTGACTACTGGAACCAATTTTCTTCGAAAACTCCTCTTCTGCTGATGGTAACGTCTGAAACCAATAGGGATAAAGGGACTTCGCAGACGGCAACGTCTGAGACCGAGGACTTCTGCAAAAAATCAAGTTTTGGAAGTTTTTTCCAAAAAAATTAAAAAGCTAGTTATTTTCGTCAAATGAAAGTTTTGATATTTGCTGTGGCGCCTAATGACTTTCTATTTACTTCCATATACAGGTGAAACCATCAAACCGAATGACAATGACTTGTTGTAGGGGTTTGTTTAGTGGTTTATTCGGCAATTCAAATGAATATGTAGTCAGAAAATTAGCTTGTGTTTTTTGAATTTTCTGATTTCAAAAAATTTTTTCTGACATTTCTCATTTATATGATACTGATTGGATAAATCGATGAAAATGGCTTTCTGTTTGATTACAAACTAATTCAGGAGAGTAGTTTAAGGGTTTATTCCGCAATTGAAACGGATATGTAGTCAGAAAGCTAAATTGTGCTTTTTGATTTTTCTGAATTCAAAAAATTTTTTCTGACATTTCCACTTTATATAATGCTGATATGATATATCAAAAAAAGTGGCTTTTTGTTTGATCGAAAGCCAATTCCGAAGGGTGGTTTAATAGTTTTTTCCGCAATTCAAATGGATATGTAGTCAGAAAACTAAATTGTGTTTTTTGAATTTTCTGAATTCAAAAAATTTTTTCTGACATTTCTCATTTGTATAATACTGATTGGATATATCGATGCAAATAGCTTTCTGCTTGATTACAAACCAATTCAAAAGAGTGGTTTAATAGTTTTTTCCGCAATTCAAACGGATATGTAGTCAGAAAACTAAATTGTGTTTTTTGAATTTTCTGAATTCAAAAAATTTTTTCTGACATTTCTACTTTATATAATGCTGTTATGATATATCGATAAAAGTGGCTTTTTGTTTGATCGAAAGCCAATTCGGAAGGGTGGTTTAATAGTTTTTTCCGCAATTCAAATGGATATATAGTCAGAAAACTAACTTATGTTTTTCGATTTTTCTGATTTAAGGAACATTTCTCTAAATTTTGTGCGTTTTTTTCGCATAATTTTCTTTCAAAGTTAGAAAATTGCCTTTACTCGCTTTGAAAATAATATTACTAGTCAGGGTTTATCAATCGAGGTGTTATAGTAACAAAAAGTTTTTTTTTTGGGACAAAAATCAATTTTTTGAAGGCTTTTTGTCGAAAAAAAAGTAGAGATTTTGGATGGCTCTAACCGGGGAACAGGACATCAGAGGTAACGTCTGAGACCTCGGGCGGACTTCTGCTGGTGACGTCTGAAACCAGTAAAAAAACAGATCCTCTCGTCGGGGTGACGTCTGAAACCCAATTTCCAAAAAAAAATCGTCTGCTGGGTAACGTCTGTAACCCAATCTTGGCTTCGTCGCTGAAAAAATTGCTTGTCTTTTCTTTTCTGTGACTTTTCTGTGTCTTTTCGGTGTCTTTTCTGTGTCTTTTCGGTGTCTTTACTGTGTCTCTTCTGTGTCTTTACTGTGTCTCTTTTGTGTCCTAAGAGACTTTTGCCAGTAACAGGGGAGACTTTTGTCCTCAAAATTGTTTTGGGGAAAGAAGGTTTTGTTCTTTGAACGAGGGGTAAACCATAAAATGTAAGAGAATGTAGATAAGGTTCAATTACATTGTTCTAGACAGTTTAGTTTGGTAAGTTTTATATCAGTTTTAAGTTGCGGGAACAACCAACTCGTTTTGGTTGCGATAAGGACAAAAGTCAATGTTTTTTCAAGTTTTACTTCTGACTTGATTGTTGCACGACAACGGTAGTTTTTTGCTTCTTTTTATCAGTCGAGTGTCTGTAAAAGAGGATCTAAAAGAAACAAGATGTGGTGTTCCTATAAATGTAAATTAGGTGTCACTTCTAGGTTAAATAGTTTCTTACTGACATTTGAAATTTTGATTAAGGTTAAATTATTTTGTGCTTTTTTATAAGTTTAAAAATTTTGTTTTTCCTTCTCAAGATTATTTTGTTTGTATTATTGTTTATATAGATATACGCTGTAGAGTTTACTACTCGGAACAGTTAATTGAAATTTTGATGTGCCAATTTCTTTTACTGTAATTGGTGAAACATTTTTTCATTGATTTCTGCTTCAAATTTGCTTTATCGAGATTTTAATAACATATATTTTGCTAGTTGTTCCTCTAATTGGTAGTTAGTGATTAGTAACGAAAGCGCAATGTAAAAGACGTGAAATAGGCTGATGTAAATCTTTCTTAATCTGTAGTTTTTAACAAAGAACGCGAACTCTTCTTTAGTTTTCATAGGAAAATAGCACAAAAATCTGCAACTCAAAAAAAATCGTTCACTACATTCACTTAATGTTCCAAAAAAAAATTTATTCTGAATTTCGGTATCGTTTGTGTATAAAATCGCCGCAAACTATTAAATGACATGTAATTGCAATCATGCATGAAATCATCTGTCAGTCCTATTAGCAGACAACTGATATTAGAAGATATCATGAATATCACTGATAATACGAACTCCCAAACGACAAATCTTTTCATGTTACTGGAAGAAAAATTAACTTTTAAGCAAGTTCAATCAATCCTTTAGAACAGTTTAACACATTTTCCATGTTAAAAAATCACGCTTGAACAATACGCAAATTTAAATGAAACGATAATTGCCAAGAAAAAACTGAATCGAAAAATGTGTTGCCGTCTCAGTTTAATTATTCAATTTTTTGCCTTTTCAATGAGCAAAAGTTAGGAGCTAATCTGACAAACTATTTTCATCGCGTTCCGTTTATTTTCCCACTTAATGTTTTTTTTGTATTGACTAAGCGTGTTTGTGTCAACAAGCGCAGGTCGTTTTTTGAATTTATTATAGGCTTAAATTACGAAAGTTGGGGATAATTTTCCAAAAAAGCGAAATTGAAAAATTCTTCTTGTTATGCCAAATTTGGCCAATAGATATCGCTCCAGAAAAGACACAAGACACATCAAACAAAACAAAGTAGGGGCAATGTATTGTTGGATAGACCTTATCAGATGACGTTAAGCCTAATGTCTAAACTTTTAACATTACACCACAAATGCTTAATCAAATAAGCTTATATGTACTAATTTTTTTAAAATCTGAATAAAATTTAAATTAATACAAATCTTTTTTATCAAACTTCGATTCGGAATCAAAAGTTTTTGCTCATTAAAAGTTCAAATAAGGAAGTGTTTGTTTCGTCGAAGAATTCTTCATTCTTCTCAATCGCTCTCTGTAACATCAATCTTGTTCTCTTTAAATTTCAGAATTCTTTTCTTTTCAATCTTCATTGAACGAACTTAAATTATATTTTAGTCTGTACTAAAAATATATCTTAAAAACATATGATTGAAAAAATTTCTGTGAACGCAAAAAAATACATCAGATCACAGCTCAATGAGCAAAACCATAGCGGATAAGCATTCTATGGAGATCCGATATTTTGAAGAGAAAAAGATACAAGAATTTTTTTGAAAACTTTTTACATCTGAAAATCATGTTTTCATTAATGGTTTTATGTTGCACAGAATACTACATGTGATTCCAGTTTCTGTTTCACCTATCAAGAACCTTTCTCTACCTTGGAGATCTGAAACTATGCAAGATTTTAAATTCTATAATTTTTTAATTACTTAAAAGTTTTTGAAATGAATGGCCGTCAAATTAGCGCTCAAGATAATTTAAAAATTACAGCAGAAAATTCATGTGACTCAAAATCATTGATCGACTGTTTAGGAAAATTCAATTGAGGCAAATTGAATGTAAAAAGATTTTTTTACCTTTTCTTGAATTTGGAACGCGTACTAACATTGATCGATTGCTACTTTAATCAGTCTGAGCTGCTGCGATTCCCTCAAATTTATTAATGGTAATAGTTGGACGCTTTTTTCATATCACCACTATGATTTTAGAAAAATTATTGTTTTTTATTTCCAAGTTTATCGCACATTCAAAGTGTACTGATCTTCTGATTTTTTATAGAGTTTCATCTAGATAATTTCAGTGAAAACTTTTTTTGTGGTGTACAAAGCAAATTTAATCAAAATTATTGTTATCGCAGACTGCATAACGAATTTCAAATTTGTGATTACTTTGCAATAAATGCAAGTCAATTTTTTGGAATCTTACTGCAATGTTTTTTATTCACAAAACTTTCACATTCCATATCACGCGACTTGAAAAGTCATTTGCGGAATGAGCGCATTAACTGTGCATCATCATGAAACACTTGTTGAAAGAAACAAAAATGTTTTGCCTTTGCAATCTTTTGTTTCTAATCTCAAATTTCGGCTGTCTCGACTAAGTGACCACTGTATGATTTAGAAAAAATCATGTTTGTTAGAAACGGGCACAACTAATTGCGTGAGAAACAACCTAGAAAGACTTGCTTTTCTCTTTTATGTTTTTTACTGGCTTCCTGCTCTGTATGATCAGAAAAATCAATTATGTGTCGTTAGAAATGGGCTTGCACACGGTTGGTCCTTGCTTTTGGAGTCAGATTTAAAAATTATTGATAAAAACTGCTGTTAAATTATTGTCTCAATTGTGTGAGAAAGAAAAACTTAGAACTTGTTTTTCCCTTTCATATGCATCTCCTGGTTTCAGTTTTTGAGTGCAAACACGATTGTTGGTTAGAGCTAACAAATAATTGTTTGAAGCTATGAAGTGTTCAAATTGAAAACACAGTTAAAAAATTAAAATTATAAAACTACCCGAAATTCACACGCTTAAAAAATCAGTTAAAAATGTCAACAAGGTACAAAAAAGGATTTGTCGTCAAAATCTTTGAAGCAATGGCTTTAAACTTCAGGACGAATTTCATATATTAAAGTTTAAGAAACAAAAATTGTCCAGAAAGCAAACTTTTATCTTTCTCGATTAGAAAACAAAACATTTAATTGGAACGTTTGGTCGGAAATCACACTGCTGTTACGTAGTAAATGAACGACTATTATTAAGCAATCGGAATCGATTATTTTAATTTGAATTTAAATGCGTATAAAAAGTTCTAATATACGTTGAAAGATCCGAAAAAATTCGTTTAAACTAATTTGAACGCTTTAACGCCCAACCAGTTTCTTTTAGGAGAATACTCTAACGTAATCCCGTATCTTGTCGGCAATGATGAATTTGATCATCGTAAACGTTGCGCCCGTTCGCTGTCGTACGCTAATGCGACCTGGTACCGTTGGATCAGAGAGTACGTACCGACGCTGAACAGAGGCTCTAAGTGGCACACGCCAGCCGAGCAACACCTTAAGACCGGTGATTTGGTTTGGATAATTGAGAAAACAAACCCAAGGGGTTACTACCCTACCGCTCGGATTGTGGAACTCCGTTACGGCTCAGATAGTGCCGCGCGCTCCGTCGTTTTACGTACATCAACCGTGTTACTCGTCCGCCAGCTCTTAAAACTTGTACCCTTTTTCCCATCTTCCTCCGGGTCGGAGAATGTCACGTAGTAAATGAACGAATATTATTAACCAATCAGAATCGAGTATTTTAATTTGAATTTAAATGCGTATAAAACGTTCTAGTATACGTAGAAAATTCTAAAAAAGTTCGTTTAACCTATTTTTAAGTAAATATAACCACGATATGTATCCATAAAGCTGGTTTTCGGCTTAATACTTTTAGGTTTTCTA
Organism: Convolutriloba macropyga; assembly: GCF_964194025.1. Lineage (NCBI taxonomy): Eukaryota > Metazoa > Xenacoelomorpha > Acoela > Convolutidae > Convolutriloba > Convolutriloba macropyga. The sequence continues at coordinate 17,348,382 of NC_134481.1, forward strand.
GACAATTGTTGACTGAATATGAACGGATATTGACGTCAATAATATAAGACAAAAAACTAGTAAAAGAGCATCAAAAAACCTTGCCGTCTAAACTATCGCTTGTCACTCTGTACGTTTTAATGCTTTCACGTTGTTATATGTGGGTTAATTTTATCTTTGAACTGAATCCTCGAACTACTGATGATTTTATCAGAGTTTACATGGTGCGGCTTCGGACACCTTTGGATTTTACTGATTTTTGAAATTGGATTAACTACTTTCCTTCTAGCATAATTGTTGTGATAATACCACTAGACTTACCGAAAATTTCAAAAAATAGAATAGTTAGTTCGTATATCAAAGAATAAACTCTGATATAGAAAAAATTGTGAGAATATTATGCTATATTGTACATTTTTAAAAATTTTCGGTCAATTTTGGGGCAATTCAAAATAAATTAGAAAACTATTACCAATATTGATAAACCGTATTTTTGAACAAAAAAACTGTCCATTTTAGTGGATAACCGTCCCGTATACAAGAAATTGCAAAACAATGACAAAAAATGGAAAAAATTGGACAAAAGCATTAAAACTTGGTTAAATTTGTCGAAAATCAAGTCTTACAACATAAAGGTTCGTCAATTGAGTGAAACTTAATACACACAAAAAATTGTGAAAAGATTCACAACCTCTGGCCTACAAAAAGTTGCATTGCCACATAATTTTTCTCGTCGCTTGATCAGTACCGTGCAGGCCTTTTTCGTTCTTTAACTATCAATTCTCAGTGTTCCCTTTTTTCAATAACGTCACTCTCCTCAAACTTTGCTTTTCGTTTTTCCGTCTACTTTTCCGGACTTCCATGTAGTATGTCAAATGTGATGAAGTATGTTGTTGCTTTTGCTGTAGTATGTTGAGTATGCAAGTATGCTGGTTTGTTGTTTTGGTCTTATAGCTTTCTAGGGTGTTTCGCCAGTTATGGCTGGCTGGATTATCTATTACTGGCTGGATGGCTGGATGACTTATGGCTGGCTGGATGACTTATCAACTTTATTATATTAATTTACTCGCCCTCCTGTTGTAGTATATTGATTTTACTGCTGTATGTTTGTGTGTATGTAACGTTATGATTGCTACTTGTTTTGGTCTTTTCTAGGGTGTAACATAATTTCATTCTCGAGTTACGGCTGGAATGTTCTTTGACTTCTCCAACTGTCATAGTCTACAAATACACTTTTGCGGTTTATTTAGTTATCTGTAGCTTGTTTCATATTGTTAGTATGCTGATTGGTTGCTTTGGTTTGGGTATTGCTGGGGTGTGACTTAGTTACATTCTGAAGTTACAGCTAGTAAATTTTTGGACCTTTTCATACCTTTAGTATACTACTGCATTGCCGTAAATTAATTTGTTGTTATATTAAGCCCCATAGTAATTTATGCTAGCTTGTCTAACAGCAGCTTCTCACCGTCTTCCTAAGGTGTGACTTCAGCTCGTTCTGGAGTTACAGCTATCTTGTTTGGTTGAGTTTTTTGCTGTGAACTGCTAACATAGTTTTTCCCTACCTCCTCGCTCATCCCCGCTGGTTCTTTCCCCACCGTCCCGTTTCGCTGCGTTGCGCGTTTCTTGATTGACTTGCCGTCCGTTCCATTTCCGTTTTGTCGCACGTTGCTCGCTCAACTTCCCGTTTGCCCTTTTTCTCCGCCGCGTTGAGCGAATAACGTTCAACGTTCCACTTCTGTTTCGTCGGGCACCGTGTGCTCGACGACCATTGCTGCTGTTCGGGCAGTGTGTTTTGCAGACTGTCTACAGTGTGCTGTGTTTGGTGTCTTTTGCTTTGATTTTGTTTTGCGTGGATTTGGTTTGTGTGAAGTGGTCATGTAATAGATAACCGTGTGCAGTGGTAGTTGTGGTAATTTTTCAAAATAGTAACATCGTGATGTCTAATAGCCTTGATCAAAAAGTCAGAAAATTGTATGCTGTCGGGTCACAGCGTGATGCTTAATTGCATGCGATACATGAAGATGTCCTTCATTGTATAAATAGTCAAAGTAGGCGAGTGCAAATTGAACGCCTAGTAACAAAGTGCAACGAAGCCTTTATGACTGTTGTAGACAAAATTGAAGACTTTATTGCGTTTGCAGGAAAAACGAAGGATCCAAGTGCACTTGTTCCTTCATTAGAGTCTAACTTGGAGGCAATGACAACTAAGAACGACCAGATCCTCACTTCAGCACGAAACTACCTGAACTCGGCTGATGATAAAGTGAGTGAATTTCAGGAACCGAGGTCTTCCATTCGTTCTAGAGTTTCCTCACTGATGGCATTGTCAAAAACATCTTGTCAACGTAAACCTGATTAAGTTATTGCCAAATTGAAGCACGAGGAGATCGAAATACTGAATGAAGCAGTCATTCGCCTTGCTAAACAGAAAAATTAAATGGAATTAGATGAACTGGAGAAAAACATCAAGAAATGGTGGGCGAAGGCAACTCTGCAAGAGTTTGAATTGATGAACGCCGTTTCCAAAGGTAGCCCATCTGAATCAAATGCAACTGCTAGGAGCTCTATGAGAAGTGAAAAAGCTGCCCAGCACTGAATCAACACCTCACTTGCTTTAAGTGATAACAATAAGAAAACTGGTGAGCCAGAGGTTACGAAAGACCCTCCAGAATGCCCTAGCCACAACAACGGCAAAGCAGTGGAAAATCACGACAGTGACATTTCAAGGCATTCTACTTCAAAAAGTTTTCGAGGCACTTACATTTTAAGCAATGAGACCGTGCAGCAACTCGACCCTTTTTATACCCCACCTGGGAGTTTTTAGGCTGCCGTTAATACACAGGCGTTGTACCAGGCGTACCTACAGGCGCAAATGAATCAAACAGGCCAACAAGGCAGGGCGCTTTCAAGCTTTACAAACCAAAGAACCACAGATAGTCTCCCACCTTCTGTACACACCCCAAGGTCTTATTCACCGCCCATTCAACAGTCCGTTTTACCACAGCCGTTCGAACAGCAAATAAATAGAAATAATTCGTCCGAGTTTTTCCACACGCACAACTTCAAATTTCACAATCCAGGTGAACTGAACCATCAAGCCTGCCTAAGGTCAATTCGGCCCAGCATATATGCTCCCGACAACAAATTAATTTTTTCCCCGAGCCCCAAACGCCACTTTTCCTCCTTTTCCGACTACGAATAACCAAGCCCCCACAAAAAATGTTCCTTGTACCCAAGCGCCCCACCAATTCCAAACACCCAACAGCACAATTTCGAAGCCATTAATCCTAATGCCCTCCCCATCGAGAATCCAGTATTCGCACATAACCTCACTGCTCCCATTCCACACACACCCCCTTGATTAAGCAGCCGTCCATCCACAACGCTTTTCAGAATATTATTAGCCTTGTACACAAAATCGTGCATTCCTTTTGCTCCTCCTGTCCCAAATAAGCCAAATATCCCTCACGGTCAAAACTTTTTGCCAAATATGAGTCCTGGCGTTTTCCACAGCACAGACCGTCAAAAGTCAACCAAGACATTACTACCGTGAATAGTGTGCCTCCAAATGTACATACACATAACGTATCTTCAAACACTAATGTTCCACTACGAATACATCAGAATTCACCCCTTTCTGATTGATATTCAATCACCATCAGGCACCCAACTGGTTTAGCCACTCCGGTTTTTCAGCCCATATATCCTTGTGTTGGGCCCACACCGTTGATTTGTAGTGGTCTACAGTTGTCTGCACCCGCTCCTTCAAAAACAGACAAAGCGTCATTGATTAGGGAATTGGCTGAAGCAATAACAAGTAAAAAAACAACACCTTTCCCGAGGGGAAACTTGCACACTTTAATGGCGACCCATTACAGTAGCATGAATGGTATGGTCAATTCAAAAGCGCGATTCACTCGCAACCGCTCACAGATGACGTTAAATTGACGTACCCTAAAACACTCGTCACCGGTAAAACAAAAATTGCAATCGCCGAGTTTGCTTACTGTGGTTAATTGTACAAAGAAGCACTAAGGACTTTAGAACGTAAATTTGGCCAGCCACAGGCAGTTGTAAGTGCAAACTCGGATAAACAAAGCAATTTTCCGTCTCTTAAAAGCACAATAGTGATAACATCATTACCTATTCTGCAGCCATAACCAGCCTCATTGGGATTTTCAAGTCACTATCATATGATGCTTATTTGAAGAGGTCTGCCCTACTTAAACAAGTGGTACAGAAGTTACCTTCAAACATGAAAGGGTCATGGTCGCTCTTTACGGTTAAGAAGCACTGGGTTAAACCTACCCTCCTTGGCTTCAACGATTGACATAAAAAAGGCTGAGGCCCACGATCTTAAGAAACAAAGCGCAACCAAGGAAAACACTGAAGAGAACAGCACTTCAATAACCAAGTCCAAAACACCCTCAAAAGTGTTTGCATCAAATTCACAACAAAGGGAAACAAAAAAAACAAATGCCATTTTCTTCCACAATAACTCACTCCCGCTGATTGTATGCAAAGTTAACCACCGGCTATGGGAGTGTCGAGTTTCCAAGGAAAAGACTTCAACCCAGAGAGCTAAGTTGGTGGTGGACAACAAACTTTGCTTTTCGTGCTTACGGGACAAGCACACGTTCCGCCAGTGCCGTCAACCAAGAAAGTCTCAAGCAGAGGGGTGCAATAGTTCGCATAACACACTATTGCATGGAGCAGATAGAGTTTTCCCAGCAAAACATTCAACAAACCCCAATACTATGCAGTCTTCTGGTAACACAGGTCAAAGTAAAGCAACTAATAGTCAACAGCCGTCTAATAGGACCACAACGATGTTATTAGTTGCCAACGTTAAAGGACAATGCTTCATTGATTAGGGAATTGGCTGATGCAATAACAAGTAAAAAACAACCCCTTGCCCAAGTGGAAACTTGCACAGTTTAATGGCGACCCATTACAGTGGCATGAGTGGTATGGTCAATTCAAAAACGCGATTGGCTCGCAGTCGCTCACAGATGACGTTAAATTGACGTACCCTAAAACACTGGTCACCGGTAAAGCAAAAATTGCAATCGCCGAGTTTGCTTACTGTGGTTAATTGTACAAAAAGGCACTAAGGACTTTAGAACGTAAATTTGACCAGCCACAGGCAGTTGTGAGTGCAAACTCGGATAAACAAAGCAATTTTCCGTCTCTTAAAAGCACAATAGTGATAACATCATTACCTATTCTGCAGCCATAACCAGCCTCATTGGGATTTTCAAGTCACTATCATATGAAGCTTATTTGAGGAGCTCTGCCCTACTTAACCAAGTGGTACAGAAGTTACCACCAAACATGAAAGAGTCGTGGTCGCTCTTTACGATCAAGAAGCATTGGGTTAAACCTACCCACCCTGACATTAACGATTGGCTTAAAAAAGGCTGAGGCCCATGATCTTATGAAACAAAGCGCAACCAGGGCAAACCCTGAAGAGAACATCACTTCAGTAACCAAGTCCAAAACACCCTCAAAAGTGTTTGCATCAAATTCACAACAAAGGGAAACAAAAAAACAAATGCCATTTTCTTCCACAATAACTCACTCCCGCTGCATTGTATGCAAAGGTAACCACCGGCTATGGGAGTGTCGAGTTTTCAAGGAAAAGACTTCAACCCCGAGAGCTAAGTTGGTGGTGGACAACAAACTTTGCTTTTCGTGCTTACGGGACAAGCACACGTTCCGCCAGTGCCGTCAACCAAGAAAGTGTCAAGCAGAGGGGTGCAATAGTTCGCATAACACACTATTGCATGGAGCAGATAGAATTTTCCCAGCAAAACAGTCAACAAACCCCAATACTGTGCAGTCTTCTGGTAACACAGGTCAAAGTAAAGCAACTAATAGTCAACAGCCGTCTAATAAGACCACAACGATGTCATTAATTACCAACGTTAAAGGACAATGCTTCATTGATTAGGGAATTGGCTGATGCAATAACAAGTAAAAAACAACCCCTTGCCCGACTGGAAACTTGCACAGTTTAATGGCGACCCATTACAGTGGCATGAGTCAGTAGCTCACAGATGACGTTAAATTGACCTACCCTAAAACACTGGTCACCGGTAAAACAAAAATTGCAATCGCTGAGTTTGCTTACTGTGGTTAATTGTACAAAAAGGCACTAAGGACTTTAGAACGTAAATTTGACCAGCCACAGGCAGTTGTAAGTGCAAACTCGGATAAACAAAGCAATTTTCCGTCTCTTAAAAGCACAATAGTGATAACATCATTACCTATTCTGCAGCCATAACCAGCCTCATTGGGATTTTCAAGTCACTATCATATGAAGCTTATTTGAGGAGCTCTGCCCTACTTAACCAAGTGGTACAGAAGTTACCACCAAACATGAAAGAGTCGTGATCGCTCTTTACGATCAAGAAGCACTGGGTTAAACCTACCCACCCTGACATTAACGATTGGCTTAAAAAAAAGGCTGAGGCCCATGATCTTATGAAACAAAGCGCAACCAAAGTAAACCCTGAAAAGAACATCACTTCAGTAACCAAGTCCAAAACACCCTCAAAAGTGTTTGCATCAAATTCACAAGGAAGGGAAACAAAAAAAATGCCATTTTCGTCCACAAACACTCACTCCCGCTGCATTGTATGCAAAGTTAACCACCGGCTATGGGAGTGTCGAGTTTTCAAGGAAAAGACTTCAACCCAGAGAGCTAAGTTGGTGGTGGACAACAAACTTTGCTTTTCGTGCTTACGGGACAAGCACACGTTCCGCCAGTGCCGTCAACCAAGAAAGTGTCAAGCAGAGGGGTGCAATAGTTCGCATAACACACTATTGCGTGGAGCAGATAGAATTTTCCCAGCAAAACAGTCAACAAACCCCAATACTATGCAGTCTTCTGGTAACACAGGCCAAAGTAAAGCAACTAATAGTCAACAGCCGTCTAATAAGACCGCAACGATGTCATTAGTTACCAACGTTAAAGGACAATGCGTCATTGATTAGGGAATTGGCTGATGCAATAACAAGAAAAAAAACAACCCCTTGCCCGACTGGAAACTTGCACAGTTTAATGGCGACCCATTACAGTGGCATGAGTCAGTAGCTCACAGATGACGTTAAATTGACCTACCCTAAAACACTGGTCACCGGTAAAGCAAAAATTGCAATCGCCGTGTTTGCTTACTGTGATTAATTGTACAAAAAGGCACTAAGGACTTTAGAACGTAAATTTGACCAGCCACAGGCAGTTGTGAGTGCGAACTCGGATAAACAAAGCAATTTTCCGTCTCTTAAAAGCACAATAGTGATAACATCATTACCTATTCTGCAGCCATAACCAGCCTCATTGGGATTTTCAAGTCACTATCATATGAAGCTTATTTGAGGAGCTCTGCCCTACTTAACCAAGTGGTACAGAAGTTACCACCAAACATGAAAGAGTCGTGGTCGCTTTTTACGATCAAGAAGCATTGGGTTAAACCTACCCACCCTGACATTAACGATTGGCTTAAAAAAGGCTGAGGCCCATGATCTTATGAAACAAAGCGCAACCAGGGCAAACCCTGAAGAGAACATCACTTCAGTAACCAAGTCCAAAACACCCTCAAAAGTGTTTGCATCAAATTCACAAGGAAGGGAAACAAAAAAAATGCCATTTTCGTCCACAAACACTCACTCCCGCTGCATTGTATGCAAAGTTAACCACCGGCTATGGGAGTGTCGAGTTTTCAAGGAAAAGACTTCAACCCAGAGAGCTAAGTTGGTGGTGGACAACAAACTTTGCTTTTCGTGCTTACGGGACAAGCACACGTTCCGCCAGTGCCGTCAACCAAGAAAGTGTCAAGCAGAGGGGTGCAATAGTTCGCATAACACACTATTGCATGGAGCAGATAGAATTTTCCCAGCAAAACAGTCAACAAACCCCAATACTATGCAGTCTTCTGGTAACAGAGGCCAAAGTAAAGCAACTAATAGTCAACAGCCGTCTAATAAGACCGCAACGATGTCATTAGTTACCAACGTTAAAGGACAATGCGTCATTGATTAGGGAATTGGCTGATGCAATAACAAGTAAAAAAACAACCCCTTGCCCGACTGGAAACTTGCACAGTTTAATGGCGACCCATTACAGTGGCATGAGTCAGTAGCTCACAGATGACGTTAAATTGACCTACCCTAAAACACTGGTCACCGGTAAAGCAAAAATTCCAATCGCCGAGTTTGCTTAGTGTGGTTAATTGTACAAAGAGGCACTAAAGACTTTAGAACGTAAATTTGACCAGCCACAGGCAGTTGTAAGTGCAAACTCGGATAAACAAAGCAATTTTCCGTCTCTTAAAAGCACAATAGTGATAACATCATTACCTATTCTGCAGCCATAACCAGCCTCATTGGGATTTTCAAGTCATTATCATATGAAGCTTATTTGAGGAGCTCTGCCCTACTTAACCAAGTGGTACAGAAGTTACCACCAAACATGAAAGAGTCGTGGTCGCTCTTTACGATCGAGAAGCACTGGGTTAAACCTACCCACCCTGACATTAACGATTGGCTTAAAAAAAGGCTGAGGCCCATGATCTTATGAAACAAAGCGCAACCAAGGTAAACCCTGAAGAGAACATCACTTCAGTAACCAAGTCCAAAACACCCTCAAAAGTGTTTGCATCAAATTCACAAGGAAGGGAAACAAAAAAAATGCCATTTTCGTCCACAAACACTCACTCCCGCTGCATTGTATGCAAAGTTAACCACCGGCTATGGGAGTGTCGAGTTTTCAAAGAAAAGACTTCAACCCAGAGAGCTAAGTTGGTGGTGGAAAAAAACTTTGCTTTTCGTGCTTACAGGAAAAGCACACGTTCCGCCAGTGCCGTCAACCAAGAAAGTGTCAAGCAGAGGGGTGCAATAGTTCTTATAACACACTAATGCATGGAGCAGATAGGGTTTTCCCAGCAAAACAGTCAACAAATCCCAATACTATGCAGTCTTCTGGTAACACAGGTAAAAGTAAAGCAATTAAAAGTCAACAGCCGTCTAAGAAGACCACAACGATGTCATTAGTTACCAACGTTAAAGACTCATTTAGTTGACTGAATTGCAGTTGGTCAATTCGTCCGGTTTAGATACCAAGGCTTTAGTTTCGTGTGACACCGCCTGCAGTAAATCTTGAGTGGCCGGTAGTCTCGCAGATAGACTCGATTTGCACCGTAAAGCACTAAAACTAATTGTCAAGGGTATTAATACCGAAGAGTTAGCTGATACTAGAGTTGTTGAAGTTACTGTAAAACCAAGAGTACATCAGGATTTCGAAACATTAACCATCGACCCTTTCGTTAAAGAGAGTCTGAACGTGGGCTCAGTTATTATTTTTGTACAGGCCTTGCAAGAGAATTACCCACACTTAGCAGTCCTTGATCCCGTGACATACTCCTATAACGACATTGAGATGATACTCGAACAAGATTTCTATCATGCCATCTTCCCGTTAGAATACTTCCCTGCTGATGAGAAAAGATCACCCGTTGCCGTACGCTTACCCATAGGTTAGGTCTTAAGCGGTCCGTTACCATCAAGTTCTTTTTTAACCTCAACGTGCTTTAAAGTGAATATCGATCATGACAATGAGTCAGCAATTCAAGTAAAGTCATGGTACGACATTAAATCATTCGTGGCAAACAAGCAGGTCGACTCAAGATCTGCAGCAGACGCAAGGGCTCAAGAAATCCTTGAGAGTACCACCATACACAATGGCCAGAGATACGATGTCGGAAAATTGTTGGCAGCAGACAACACCAAGCTCCTAAATATTTACTTCTCCTCCCTCGGGCAACTAAAATCTCTAGAAAAACGATTGTTCAAGGATGAAGATCCCAGAGAGAATTATTTCAGTAGCACTAAAAAAGATCTTAATATGGGGTATGTAATTGAGGTTCCAGACGCTCACAAGGTCTTTGACCCTCTTGATCTTGTCGCACCGTTTACTGTTGGTGCTAGACGGCTCTTAAAAGACATCTGGCGTGCCACGGGACACCATTGGGATGATGAGCTCCCACCAGACAAGGTTCAAAGATTCTTGGTTTGGAGTACGGACTAACCAAAGCTTGAAAACCTCAAAATTCCCCGAATTTATTTTACTGGAGCCTTTGATAATATAGAGTTGCATATGTTCGGTGACAGTTCCCAGGATATTTTTAAGGCCGTCGCATTCCCTCGAGCCCGAGCAACAACTCCTACGGGCGAGGTTAAAACAGAGCTTGCGTTTGTATCGGAGAAAGCGCGCGTAGTGCCAATGAAAGTACTGACTGTCCCAAAACTGCAATGGCAAGCACCTCTACTTGCCACTCGGCTGAATAACGAAAGTATTCGGCACTCACTCTAACTGTTAACCAAGTATTTTTGTCTTCAGTGGATAAACTCTAATGAAAAGCAATCAATCTTTGTTGCAAATCGCGTTTGCGAAATTTTGGATTATACCAGTGTTGACCAATGGAACCACGTAACTAAGGATAATCCCGCTGACGCTGGCACGCGAGGAATGTTCGCTGAAGTTTTGCAAATAAGCAGTTGGGTCAAAGCTCTACATTTCTTAAGTAATTCACGTTTCCCATTCGTACCGAACAACGACGTTATTATTAACATCAAAATTGGCATCAATCAAGCTGTCACTAAAGAAGACACTGTATCTCTGGCTAAATCTGTCAAAAAACAGACAACTCCCTTTCCTTCAATATTTCTGTTTGATACGTTTAATTCTTATTAAATTAATTGAGCATTACCGCATACGTTCTCCGGTTTTTGCCGAAACACGCCGGCTACCGTAACCTCGATGGTGGCATTACTGACCCTACTAGCTTGACGAAGCCGAGCGTCATCTACAGTACTTGGTGCAAGGAGAGTCTTTTGGAACCGAAAGGAAAGATCTTCTTGACAATGAATCTTTTAAAAGGAGCAGCCGAATTGCTCCACTTTCATCATTCCTTAGTTCAAATGGACTAATTCGTTCCTCGGGCCGCATCAAGCGGTTAATGGAAGTTGGGTATAACGTAAAGTAATAATCATCTTAGATACACGTCATCCGTTTGTAAAACTGCTCCTTGTACACACCCACGTGAAGCATTATCATTAAGGCGTTGAATACTTAAGATCAATTGTGCAGGAACAGTATGCAGTACTGAAACTAATATCATCTGTGCGTTCCATCAAAGTACACTGCCAGAGATGCCAAGAATTGCAAGCTGTAACTATGCAACCAATCATGTCTGACTCACCTAAGAAGAAGGTTGCTTATCACTCTCCTCCCTTCACGAACACCGGCGTTGACTACTTTGGGCCGTTCTATAATGCTGTCAACCGTACTACTGAGAAAAGGTGGGGCTTCCTCTTCACCTGTCCCACGACTCGCGCCGTCCATGTCGATATAGTTACATCCACGGACATCAGTTCTTCTGCTTTGTGAGTTGAGTGGTTTGTGTCACGTAGGGGTACACCTGCCATGATTTGGTCGGACAATGGTACTAACTTTATTGGAGCGGAGAAAGAACTCCGAGAAAGAGTCGAAAAGTGGGACGTTGTCAATATTGCAGTTGAGCTCGCTCACAAAGGTATAAAATGGAGTTTCCATCCACCCAGCGCACCACATCAGTGTGGTATCTGAGAGAGGTTGGTACGCAGCTTCAAGCGCGTGTTGTATACTATTCTTGGCACGCGTCGCCTCACGGATGAGGTGCTGCATACTACATTTTGTCTCGTGAAGAACGCTCTCAATTCGCGTCCTTTAATACCCGTAAGCGCTGATCCATGCGATTTGAACGCTTTAACGCCCACCCAGGTTCTTTTAGGAGAATACTCTAACGTAATCCCGTATCTTGTTGGCAATGATGAATTTGACCATCGTAAACGTTACGCCCGTTCGCTGTCGTACGCTAATGCGATCTGGTACCGTTGGATCAGAGAGTACGTACCGACGCTGAACCGAGGCTCTAAGTGGCACACGCCAGCCGAGCATCACCTTAAGACCGGTGATTTGGTTTGAATAATTGAGAAAACAAACCCAAGGGGTTTCTACCCTACCGCTCGGATTGTGAAACTCCGTTACGGCTCAGATAGCGTCGCGCGCTCCGTCGTTTTACGTACATCGACCGGTTTACTCGTCCGCCCGCTTGTAAAACTTGTACTCTTCTTCCCAACATCTTCCTCCGGGTCGGAGAATGTCAGGTAGTAAATGAACGAATATTATTAACCAATCAGAATCGAGTATTTTAATTTGAATTTAAATGCGTATAAAACGTTCTAATATACGTAGAAAATTCCAAAAAAAGTTCGTTTAACCTATTTTTAAGTAAATATAACCACGATATGTATCCATTAAGCTGGTTTTCGGCTTAATACTTTTAGGTTTTCTAGAGAATTGTTGACTGAATACGAACCGATATTGACGTCAATAACATCAGACGAAAAACCAGTAAAAGAGCATCAAAAAAACCTTGCCGTCTAAACTCTCGCTTGTCACTCTGTACGTTTTAATGCGAACACGTTGTTATATGTCGACTAACCTTATCTCTTTGAATTGAATCCTCGAACTACTGATTGTTTTATCAGAGTTTATAACTGCCGATTCCTCTCGTTGTCAAAAATGCATGTTTTAACTTAAATTTTTTCCTGAAAGAAACTAATTGAAAAAAACTCTTTTTTAGAAGTGTACCGAAAACAACTTTAGCTTTTCTCACATTTTGCCCTTGAAAACTTCCCTTTCTTGAATTGACTTCAATGCATACATAGTTCAAAAATGATATTAGATCAAACAACGTACGTTAAGTTGTCATCATGAGATCAGAGGATCACATGCTGATGGGGAAATATAGTGATCTGTTAAATCGGTTGACACACACTGTTCTTGCTTTCGAAAAAACTGCCTTTAATATATGGAAAAATGAACCGGGTTCAAAAGTGGCTGTACTTTTCTGGATAACGCAATTGGTATGCCCAGCACTGAGAACCACGAGATCCAAGCCAAGTTCGCGTAATGTCTTCCATTCTCTGTATTTTTCCGGGTTCACGTAAGATCTTGGTTATTCTATGAACAAAGTAACGTTTCTATAATCCTTAAAAATCTTGCTTCGGTTTTCCAGGTAATCGGTGTTGTTTTCCATAGCTACAAAAGACTAAAACCGCTGTAATACTATTGCAAAAACAGTAATGACTGTATTGTGGAGCGTCAAAAAACTGATCGTCTTTGAAAGCAGCAAAATTTAGAAAATATACATCCGTTTTATACCCATAAAAAGTTTTCTCATACCTTGTTAAAATCTTGGCAGTTTTTCCAGCCAATTCTGTTTTCCAGCCAATTCTGTTTTCCAGCCAAAACCAAAAAAAAGTTTGAACAAAAATCAAACTAGCACAAAATAAGTACTATGTGGGCAAGTACTATCAACTAACTCATTTCCGCTGTGAATTTGTCGAGATACATCATCAGTTTTTGTTCCGACCCGCTTGTGGGGGGAGGAACTATATACTCAAATGGGTTTTTTTGTTCAGTCAATTTTGGCTGATCGATATATTCATCGTAGAGAAATGTGAGTGGTATCATTAAAAAGCTGTTCCAGCGTAGAAATCAAAATTAAAAAGTATTTTTTGAATTTCGTTTTTTTCGAGGAGTTATCGAGGATTGAAGTTTTGTGTGAACACGGGATATTTGGCATGATTTTGTTCACGTTTAGTGTAATTTGTTTTTTATTCGTTTAGTGTAAAAATAGTATTTCAATTTTACATTCCATGCCACAAAGTGAACCAATTGGGTGTTCCTAATAGACTGAAGGCGATAAAAAGACTAGTTCTGGTCTCATGGGGAAGATCACTATAAAAAAATCGAATTCTGTTTGAGAGCTCTTTTTTTAGAAAACTTTTCAATTTTTTTGTTTTTTTAAGTCACCTGTAGATTGGTCACTTTTCATATTGAGGTTCCAATAACAACAAACCTCATTTACAGTCAAATGAAGCCCAATCAACAAAAAAAATTCGGGGATTTTCTCAATTTTTCGGCTTCGACACTGAGTTTTCGAAATTTTAAATCAAAATTTGATTTACTTTTTTGAGGATTTACTAATTTTTTGGAGTTCTATGGCATAAACTCATTGACTAAAGGTGCAATATGTTCCAAAATGAGCATTAAGTGATTATACCTGGCGCTTTGAGTGGACAGCTATTGGCTGTTAAGACTTTAATAAAAAAAATTTTGAAAAAAATTTTTTTTGAACATTAGCAATCATAAATTTATTTTCGTGAACTGTAAGTCAGCCGCAGAAAAGACAGGACCCTCTTCCTTTCTACTGCAACCAAATTTTATCTTCTAATCTTTTGTATATATGACTTCAATGACTCAAGGTCTCATTTTTTTAATTTTTCTGGTTATTTTCGTATTATTGGTTACTTTTGAACTCATATCACATTATCCGAATACTGAGTGCTCCCATAACCTAGAAAATACGTTCAGTGGATCACTGATAAAGTTTTCAGTGAAAATCTTATGGTTTAAATGGCTTCGACACTTTCTTCTCACACTTTTCTACTGATTTTTTTGTTTTTGCCTGTTTTTGTTGTTGTTTTCATAGTCATAAGACTTATTGTGATGTCTTATTGATTACCTATGAATAACAAACGTTATTTTTCTCACATCGGGTTATACTTTAGTTGATTTATTGACTGCCGTTGAAAGCTAGTGATTTGAATGGCTGTGAAGACTTTGAAGGTAATTTTTCGAAAAACTTTTCTGAACATGAACCAATTTAAAACTTTTTTTCGTGTACCGTTAGTCAGTCTCACTAAAAACAGGACCAACCTTTTTTTCTACGGCAACCAAATTTAAGATGGTTAGTGGTTTTATCTTCTAACTATTGGTTCTATGACTTCAATGACATGAGTTCAAAACTTTTTTTTAGATTTTTGGATATTTTTGTATTATTGGTTTTTTTTGAACTCTTATCACACTATCTAAATATTGATAGCTCCCAATGGCTTAAAAAAACGTTCAGAATATCAGACAAGAAGTTTTTAGAGAAAGGCTTATGTTTTAAGTGGCTCCGACACTTTCTTCTCGCATTTCCCTACTGAATTTTTTGATTTTGTTGCTGCTGTTCATGAGATTTTTTGTGATGCTTTACTGGTTAACTATGCATGACAAATATCCCTTTGCTCCCAAATGTTTTTATTGAATTCCGTTGAAAGCTATTGAATTTAATGGCTGTTAAGTCCTCAAAAAAATTGGAAAATTTTTTTAAACATTAACCAATCTTAAAAATTTTTCGTGAACTGTAAGTTAGTCTCAGTATTGAGAGGACCCCCTTCTTTTCTCCGGATACAAAATTAATCTGATTTCCGGTTTTATCTTCGACCTAATAGTCTTAAGTCTTAAATGCCACAGGTTTTAATATTTTTTAATTCTTGGTTACTCTTTCTTATTTTTCAGGTTTTAATAATTTTTAATTCTTGGATACTCTTTCTTATTTTTGGTTCCTTCTGAAATCTTATCACATTATCCTAATACTGATAGTTCCCAATGGTTTTGATAAGATGTTCAATGGATCAAAGATAAGGTATTCAGAGTAGAGCTTATGATTTAAATTGCTTCGACTCTTTCTTCAGGCACTTTTCTACTGAATTTTTCTTTTTTGCCTGTTTTTGTTGTTGTTTTCATAGTCATTGACCTATTGTAATGGTTGATTGATGAAATATGAATGGCAAAGAACTTTGTTGTCTCATCAATTTAGCGCATTTACCGGCTTCCGTTAAAAGCTATTGATTTTTATGGCGTTGATACTATATGGTTTTGTGTTTCTTTTTCTCCTCTTTCAACACAATCGGGTAATAACAGATCCCAGTGGTTTTCAAATGTGGCCTAGGTAAACTTAGTTAATATCTCAGTGTAAATAATTTAGCTGAAATAGTAGAAATAACAATTGAATTAAAAGTACATGATTTTCAGATAATAGCTAAGGATTTTAATGGAATCAATTATTTGTGTTTTCGCAAATCGTTTGTAATTTTTTGAGATTTTCTTCATTTTTAGTCCGTTTCTATGACTTAGTCTAAACAAAAACAGGTCCTTTTGTTTTCGTAATAATTTTTTAGTAATTTGTCAAGGTTTATTTAGTTAAAAGCTAATGCTTTTTAAGACTTTTGAAATTTCTTGGTTTAAAAAATTTTGATTAATTTTTGAATTTCACCTCATTATTCGTTCTCTTTTTTGTCCTGTTACCTAGTCTCATTAAGATACAATTCCCTCTGTTGTTTAGTTAGAAAAAAGTAAATTTGTGTAGTTAAGGTTTTATATGACTGCTTTTGATGTTGTTACTAGGTGCTTTTAAATTTTGATATTGTTTTTACCGTGAAATTTTTGTTTTTGCTAATTTTGTTGTTTGTTTTTTTTCTCGTAGACTCCTTAACGGCAGATCTCGTTGGCACTGTAATGAGGCATGGCATTATGTAATTCAATTAGTGGTTAGATTGTGTAACGATTGTTTTAAACTCAAATATCTATTTTCGTTTTATCGTCATTTGGTTGACAATTAAGTAAAGAATGTTGATAAGTTCGGGTCGGAACATCATGTGCGAACGCACATTAACGAGCCTCCTTGTCTCATATGTTGGCAATATAGTGATAGTATCAATCCGGATTCTCCAATGCAAACTATTTACTCTGTAAACAATTAAAGAACGTCAGAATTCAAGTCAGTCTATCATAGTGAGAACTACGATTTGGTTATTACGCAGCCTTGTAAACAGGAGAAAAATAATATCTTGAATAGTTTTAATTCATTTTTGTCAATATTTTTTTTCCTTTCACCTAGCTTTACTCCCTCAATGCAATCATTGTGTCTCTCCGCCTAAGGAAAACATCTTATAAAATGAACTGTCGTGATCTAACTAAAATGAAATTTAATCTATCATAAAATGATTTGTAAAACAAACTAATTGTTTTAAAATGAACTAAGAGGGTAATAGAAGGTGCAAGTATTCTCAGTAGAAGAGGATTAATAGATCCCGATCGGATTTTTGAGTGATGGTACCTCTTTTTTTAAAAGTGTTGTCTTCCAAACCGAAATAAGAGTCGACACACGAATCAGAAATTAGTGAAATGAAAGTTGACTTGAATCAGTTTTGGACATATGGACGCAATTTGTGTTTTGAAAGCGTTTCTAAAGATCCTTCGATAAATTTTTATCAGTTTTGTTAAGAATTTAGAGGCAAAAATTTAATTCAAATAAATTTTCTCAACAGAATCCGATTATTTTCGGAAGTTTTTTAAAATACGCTTAGATCAGAGTTACACAGTCTTTTTATGGCTGGCGCAAAAAGACATAATTTGCTGCGTTTCTCATTGTTTTTGTTTTCTCAAAAACAAAATTCAAATTTCTCTTGAATAATGTCTCTAGTTTAATTAATGTCTTCAGACGACGGTTGGAAGTGACTGAACTTTCCAGAAACTGGAAAGATTATAAAAAAAATTAATAAACAAAGTGATATATACATGAAAAATTATTATGTTTCCACGGCGCATTTAAATGAAAAATTTAATTAGATTGTGTCTTTTTACCCAGGTCGGGGTGTCCAGACTATTGTGATCTCTCATCTTTGAGTGCACTAAAAATAAATGTTTTAGAAAAACCTTTGACTGCGCGAATGTCTGATCATAGGTAGCTCAAAGTGTGCGAAAGCTTGATCACAGGTCATTTCAACCGAACCATGCTCTTATCAGCAACTGCTTCGAAAGCACAAAGTCTGATGTGAGATTATTTTGAAAGAAATAAAAATGAATACTTTTTACTACTCTCCAGTGTCCCTATTTAGAAGTATGTTGATTTAAAAAGGTCGCAAAATTGGACGGAACAGCAAAAAAAGCAACAACTAAGTAATAGAAAAATTATATCGACATAAGATACGATATAATAATAAATTGTTTCCATCAGTCATTAAGTAGCTTCACAATTACCTGTACAAATATGGAATTGTATTTGTACAGGTAATTGTGAAGCTACTTAATGACTGATGGAAACAATTTATTATTATATCGTATCTTATGTCCAATGAGAAAAATAGACTATCAATAAACCATAAGCACCGTTAATTGTCACAAAACTGATCGCCACCGCATACAGAAATTTAATTTAATTTAATGTAATAGAAAATCATTTCAGTCTAAGCAGTGATGATTTTGAGCTTACAAAAGTCTGTAACTCTTCTGCTGGTCTGAGATGGTCTGATTAGAGGTGGCTTCGAGCACCCTTCGAACTTCGAAGAACTCTAGTTTTTGAGCGCACCAATAGCCTGATCAGAGGTCACATTTGTATGGGAAGGTCTGATCAGAGGCTGGACCTCAACATAGGTAATCATTAACTTCGGCCGTCAATTTTATCAAAATGAGGTAACATCATTTTCTCCGCTGTTGATGCTGTGTCCAGACAACCAGCTGGGGAATATAAAAGAAAAAATTTCAAAGGAAAGCACAATTAGCTGACTACAAAGCATCAAAAACTCTTTGACTAGACTTTCCGACCTACAATACCTTCAATTTGCAGATTAAGATCGGTTCAAAGATAACTTCACACAACGGAAACCTTATTGAGAATCTGGTTCAAAACCTTGTTTTTTGCTGGCAACCTCATTAGTACAAAATTTTCTTTTGTAGACTTCCGCAATACCGGGTGTATTTGCAATAACAATACTATAAAAGAAAACTTGAAGTAAATTACGATTTCATTACCAGAAAGATTAACCTGAAGAAAAAATATTTGAAAAACAATCTGAATAACAACTTTTGTAATTTCAACTAGCTTTTTCCAGTTTAAGAAGTACGTAAGTTTAAGTCATCACATTAGTTGCAAAAATTCAGAACTCTACGCAATATATTTTTTAACACAAATTTATCAAAAATTTAACGGCAGCAGAAAACTCAAAATCTTCACATAATTTTTGAATAGTTTTAATGTTATTTGAAAAATGATCATTCCGTTATAAAATTTTATTTGCAACATATTCACCCAACAATTAAGAGAAGGAACATAAACACAGTTTTGGACATTTTTTACGACAAATAATGAAATGCAAACATAAGCGTACAAATTAAAGTAAAAATATAATTGTCGGAATTTTTGCGGGTAGTTGTTGGCATCTACAAGCTACAACGAAAAAATTTCCGGAGTTTAAAGGAAATAAAGTTTTTAATGTGTTGCTGTAGTAAAAATACATAAGACATGCAGAGCAATATGAAAAATTATCTATAGTGAAGCATACTAAAAACCAATCAAACGAATACACAAGCAAAGAAGAAAAAAGATTGGCCCTGGTTGATATAAATCTAACAAATCTAACATTAAGACTATCGAGTCTAAAAAAGTTATTAATGAAATGTAAACCAACGCCAGTTTTGATCACACCAACTTGAGTGAATAATTGGCAGATATCATATTATCTAGACTAAAAGTTATCAAATAAGATAATTTTATTGCTACCAATGTTGTTCAACCGAACCGAACAAAAAATATTGGTTTTTAGCGAGGTTTTACTTATCAAAAAACAAAATTGAAGAATGTTTGTCAAAAAAATCTCCTCGACAACTAAAATGATTGTTTGTTTTCAACGACTGGACTTCTTGGTTCAGATAACACAATCCAGACTCTGGGATGAGTTGTAATCAGACCCTGATTAGACTTTCTAGCTTGTACTTTTTCTGCCAGAACGGTCTGAACGGAGCGCGCTTGTCTAGGGAGTCAGAACTCGGGTACTCTGGTTTACAAAAAAACGGGAAAATAAGCGTCGCATATAATATATAAACTAACTTCACCTGATGTAGAGATTCAATATTTTGTCTCTTGATTTCAGAAGTCCTAAACGCTGAAATTAGACCTGTTAAATAACAAAAAAAGTAAAAAACAACAATTTTTCAAGCCTCCATTAAGAGAGCATTTCTATATTTTCATTTTTCATTTGACAAAAATTTTTCAAGTGGAATGAGTTTTGCTTGCTTATTTTGAGTTATTTTAATTATTAGAAGTCAATAAAAATCCCTTACATCATCCATTCGTCCACTTTTAATTAGATTCTGACATAGTTATGAAGTTAATAATAAAATTTGCAACTTTATTCTCAAAGGATGGCATCAAAGTTTAGGCAAAATTTTTCTTAGCTTTTTCTTATTTGTTATAGGAAGAAAAATATGGAAATAGAAAAAAATATATATCACAAAAAGAGCTGCATGAATATATACATTGTACGGCTTTCTACCAAAAACATCATGTATGTATCATTCTGAGCAGATAATAATCAAGCTAAAACCCTCAGTTGTATCATACAAAAATATTTCTTTTTCGAAATCTGCAGAGCCAGTTCTGCATTACAAAGGGAGAACGTTCCCTCTATTGTAAATAACATTGATACCTTACCTTTATACATGGGAAAACATGCAATTTTTGTTTGTAGTTTTTGTGATATCCCGACAAGGCATTAGCAGCATAAATGAGCATGCTACCTTATGTAATAATGAACCGGACTTCAGTGAAAATGGACTTCAGTTTCCGAAAGATTGCTTTGTGTTGAATCACACCGCTTAACTCATATTATATGACCGTTAAGGACTGCTGAGGATTTTCAATTCAAAGAGAACACCCATTTAGCGTATTTTTTTTTTAGTTTTTACAAAAACATAGATTTAAAAATTCTGAATTTTTGTTGTCCTTTCTCACATTTTTCAACAGTACTCTAGAACTCTAAAATTATATCGTTAGGTTCTGCGTTCATAAATTAGAACACCCGATGGCTTAATTTGGCACAAATCAGAAAAGCTTAGGCGATTTGTACGATTAAAAAATACTGATGTCTTTTTATGTGAACACTTGAGCTATCTTTGTGCGAAAACCAATGGATTAAGCCCTTCAAAATTGTTGTATACGCAAACCACTATGATGCAATTGTGACCGTTATCGATTTATCGTTTGATAAAAAACTTTTGATTTCAGCTTTTTCCTCAGAAACGGAATTTTTGTACTTCACTGTTTGACAAAAAAGGAACGCTCAATTGGTAATTTTAGATGGTAAACAGCCTTTTTTTTAAGTCCAAGAAACTTCCGGTGGTAATTTGTTCGCTGATCTTGAAACTAAAAGAACTTGCCAAAACACAAAGTATTTTTGGCCCAAAAACGAAGTAATTTTGGCCAAATACTTTGCTGAAAATACGAAGTACGTTTGGCTGACAATATTGACCGCAAAAACAGCAACTTGCCATGTAGAATTGCGATTTGAGAGGTTATAATTGTCAATGAGAGTATTTTCAATTTTAAAAGAGTCGGATATTTATAACAGAAGCCGATGCGTAACTAATTTTTATGACGATAGAATTTCAGGAAAGGAATAATACGAAGTACAAAAATGGGTGTGAACAGATCAATTGTGACCATGAAGGCTGGCAGGTTTGGAAACAACGAGGGTAGAATGGCAACAAGGAAGACGAAATCTGCCTGGGATGCATTGATGCAATGCCTCGGTCTAATGATATTCGCACTAATGAGTGAGTTGTTTAACGAAGTGTCACTAAAGACAGTGCCCACGCCTGAAATTAGGCAAAATACTTTAAAATCAATTACACTGCTCATGTTTCAAAACAAAAAAAAACTTGATCTATGAATTGTAATTTTTTTATTCAGCAGATTCAATGCCGCAATTTTATAGTGTTATTTTTGCTAGAGCCAGTTCTTGTTCAAGCTGATGACATTAAATTATACAACTTAAAAAAATTCTGAACTTTATGTCTCTGGTTCTTCCATATGAAATAGCGCCCATAGGTTGCAAAACAGTGCATTTTGCAATTTGAAACTTTTCAGGTTTTTCGTGGATAACAGTAACATTCTTTGTCGCATGTGAACTTTAAGGAACTGTTGCCCACAATGACGAAACGATACGTTTAGCAATGACCAAGTAACGTGGATGCTTAAGAATAACGTACTAACGAATAATGTTTTAAGTGTTCACAATTTTGGGCCCTTTTTCACAAAGTTATTCAATTAGCCCTAAAATTTTTCTGAAATCTATGTTGCATTTACTTCAGATCCAGTTCAGAAACTTCCATACGCCGCAAAACGTACAAAAAAACGAGCAATTTGTGTTACGGTTTTGTCGGAGTTTTTCACGGCCCATGTTCTAAGATTAGAGTTATAAGCGAGAGTGGAAAACAGTGGTATTAGAGCGAATCTGGTTCAAACTCGGGAAAGCTTGGATATATCAGTCTCATTTAACCACGACTTGTGTTTTTGAGCTTTATGTTAAAAACTGCCAATTATGCAGAAATCAAAGAACATCTAGATGATTTTTATTTAGACAAAATTTCTTCATTTCACTAACTAAAAAGCAAATCACTGGTTTGAACGTACTCATAATATGCCATTTAACAAAATTTAGTTTTTGAACTATGTCTTAGATCATTTTTGACAAAATCAAGAACTCCAGATGTAAGCTAACTGACCTCCCAAAGACCGTGGAAAGTAATGACAAAAATCTTGGACAAACATGACAAGCTATTTTCACATTTCTCCACGATTTGGTCTAATTAACCAAAAGAAGCTAAATGTACGTTTTGCGTTTGGCGCAATGGTAATTGTTCTTCTGAGCCAGGGTTCGAGCAGTGAAAAAAACAACTCAAAACTTTCTTAAACCACAATCAGCATAGCGACGGAGATTTGTCTAATTAATCACCTAATGGAAGGACGAAAGTTCTAGTCACACTAATTAATATTTTTCCAGTCTGCTTTTTTTCTCCTGCTTTTTCCCTGAAAGATACAACAAATTTTCTCAATTAAAAAATCTGGTCAGTTGTTCTATAAAGAAAGTTTCGAATAATTAGGGCAAAAAAAATTCAAATCTTTCAATTTTTTTCCATTTCATTGGAATTTTTTTGCTTGTCTATGCTACAGTTCTTAAGGTCAAGCAATTTTTACTTAAATTGTCCTGCAGTTTCAAAAAAGATTTTTATCTTTGTCATGGCTATGTTAGTAGAGAAATTTATGGAGTTTAAAAAAACGCAAGGTGTTCTTCTTAATGACGTCCAACTTCATCTGCAAAAAGTCTTTTCAGTCATTAGCGAAGTACTAAAAACCAGTAAATGTTTTCTTTTATTCGTATCTCTAAAATTCTACTTTTTATATCTCTAAAAAAATTGATGATGATAGATAGACAGATCTCTAATGATGACAGAATAAATGAGAAACAATTCTTGTTGAAAAACCTTCTTGAAAAATAGCAAAAATTTCTCTAACATCTTCAAAATTTGTTAGCAAATTAAAAAATTCAAACAGAAGCGTTGCTCAATTGCATCAAAAGTTTTTCATATCTTCAATGACTTATAATTCAATATCCAAAAAAAAACAATCGGAATTTCACTTTTTTTAGTTTTTTATTACATATGAAATTTGGATATGTCTTTATCTTTTGTTCAACCTAGATGACAACTGATCAACCAAGTTTGCCAGAATGAAGACATTTAGCAAAGATTGACCACATGGCAATCTGGGTAACCATAACGAGATCATATAAAATTTTTTGTGCGGCGAATGGAACCATATATGTTTCTTGAACATATAGATCCCAAGAAAGGTCAACCCTGGTTTATACTCAAATCCCTAGTCTACAGAAAGATTTAGAGGTCGCTTTTTTGTAACGATATAAACTATTATCTGGAAATTTTAGCCGTTTCATGCTCTTGTTTGACTATGAAAAAAATAAAAAGAAAAACAGAATTAAATATTAAATTTACGTTAAATGGATTGCAATTTTTTTTATTTACCATGGTTAAACAAGGAATCTATCTAAGACATATGCTTCTTTCGGGTCTATTTGTTTTGCTTTCAGAACAATTTTTCAATGCAAAATTAAATTTTCTTGATAAATCTTTTTCGGGCGTTCAAGAAATAACCTACAGAGTTTTTGTAGCATCAAATATAAATCATTGCAAGGATAGCCTCAACTTAAAGTGTGTCAGTATCAAATTTATCGAACACTATCCTTAAAAACAGATTCCTACACATGGTAATTGTGAGCACAAGGTAACTATCGTACACCTAAATTTGGTATCAATCAACAAGCATTTTGGTATTAAACAACAAAATGCAATCAATGTTTTGTTGTTTAATACCAATGTTTTTTGTTGTAAAAACTTTTAGCGACTTTAATAACTAACACGGTAACGATACCGGTTCTAGTTTCTGTTCATTGCTTGCTTTAAAATAATACTGTCATATTCTCCCATAGGAATTGTTTTCCACCTTTCAGTGGCTGCGTTCCTAGTGAATTCGATTCTTTAGAAGTAACAATTTTTTTGTAAACTATTCGTGCTCTTTGTGAATAAAAATTTTCCTTATTTATGAGCTACAGGTGTTAATTCGTGTTTCAATATTTACTTTACGACGTTTTTATTGGTTTAATAAGTTTTCTATCGCACGTTAGCTCATAAAACAAATTGTATCCCGTTTATAAGTTGCCTAAGAGGGGGCAATATATATATATATATATATATATATATATATATATATATATATATATATATATGCTACAATGTGTATAGGCATTAATCAAACGCAGTCACCCAATCCCGTTGCCCAATGAGAGGAGGATACGCAACTCAAAATCGAAAGAATTTATAAGCGATCAGATTGAAAAACAATGAGATATAACATTTTGTTTCCAGATGGCTCGATCTTTGGAGAGAACAAGTAGCTTTTTCTCCATTTTGACAAAGAGAACAGGCTCCTTGATCTCTCGATAGATCTTGACAAATCTCTCCAAAGATGTCTCCGCAGGTTGGACGTAGTCTACGTTAGATTGAAACTATTCTTTAGACTTTTTGATTCCATAATCCAAATTGTTTTTTTTTATAATTGACCTGACTGTCTTGAGCAGCCAAGTTCAATAATTGAATAAATTTCGTTTCAAAATGTTTTTACATTAAAACGTGCTATTATAACAACTCATAATTTGTAGTTAGAGGTCAAACATCCCTGGGGAAAAACAGAGAAGATATTGCGTTTGTGTTGATTGAGCTGTTGTGTTTGCAGGTCTGACGTGTCTATCTGTTGGAGCTTCAGCTGATGGAGACATCGATAACATTGCAGACGATAGCACCTTTATTTCAAGGAACGGTAAGGAATGAACGGAAAAGCATAACATCATTTCCTTAAATAAAGTTGATATTTTTTTTCCATCGTAAAATGTCAATTAAATTGGTTTAAACTAATGAATAAGGTATGCTTGGTTGGGGAACTCATGGTTGAAATCATTTCTAAGCTTAGTCGATTCTCAGAAAGTTTTATTACGATCAGGCTTGTATCCACAAATCACCATGATACGCACGCAATTGAGTCTTTGCCTTTTTGTTTGTTCCCAGAAACCCTCACCATCGGGTCTTCAAAATTTCGTTCTCATCAGCCCACAAAATCGGGTTGAACAGAAAAAAATGAGCATTGTCCCAACTCATTGGGTGACGAACAAGCTCTCGCACAGCAATAACTGAGCAACTAAAATTTGTGTGAGCCAAGACTAAAAATTAACCATTGTGGGGCCGAGGGTGTTGTCGCATGAATGAGTCTCATAACAGGGGATTTCTGTTATGACTGGATGCTGACCGGATGTTTATATGCTGACTGAATCTTTGTTTCTAGTGTAATCTAGTTGTTATCGTCTTAGTTATGAAATGCATATGACCCATCTGATAACCCGTGTTGGTTAACCCTGTTCGACGGAAAATGAAATAATGCCGAGATGAAATTCGTGCGTTCAACGTTTCTTTTGTCCACACTTTTGTGTGTTCATTAATGTTTCCAGAAATTAAGGTTTAATTTTGAACGCATTACGTCCCCTTGGTGCACCTTCCTTGGGTGACACCTTTTTAAGTTTTTCAGCGGTGAAAGCGTTAAATGTAGTAAAATCTTCCCGGGACGAGGAACTCTGGTGTATCAGCGGTATCTAGAGTTGACAAGTTAGAAAATTCATCATTATTTTCTTCCATAATTTCGCGGTCAAGGAGTTTTATTAATTTACGCTTTTATTAACACAAATTTTACGTATTTACCGCAAAATTATATAACAGAATTTCGATGAATTTTCCAACTTGTCAACGCTAGCAAAGGCATATGTTATATAAATTTGTGAATGCTGAATTTATATAAGATGCACTTAAGCCGTCGAACTGAAAATACTGCCGTTTTTAGGCATGATTTATATAAATTTGCGTTTCTTAGTGTTGATGTTACATAAATTGGGGATTTCTTTGCGCTGATCTCACATGTCTACGTCTCACAGGGTTGGCGTTTTCCAGCGTAGATCTTACAAAAATGCAACGCTTAAAAATTAGCGTTGATCTTAATTATTGAGCATTTAAATTAGCGTTGGTTGTCCGAATAATCAGCTCTTAATAGTTGCATTTAGTAAAATTGTTGGATTCCATCACCAACTGTTTCGTTAAATTTCATTAAGTTGAAACTTGAGTCCAAATTACAAAAACATTTTCTTAACTTAAGTATTAAATGTGTGCTGAGTTTGAATTAATATTTAACGATTATTTGTTTAATAAATTAATTCTCCCAATGGCACAATTGTCAAAAGATTTCAGAACAAAAGAAATGGCAAATTCGAAAAATTTCCTAAACTGAAATAAGTTCTGGAATAAATATTAGAGTCGCAAAAGTGATTTTTGTTATTGTTTGTTCTTGTTTGCTGCAATAAATCCGGTGTTTTTAGTGTTCTTAGACAATGTGGAGTAGATTCTGTGAAACCTTTGTTGATGCTAACATGTAAAGTCTAGATGAGCTAAAGCATTTGGTGTAGAATTGTTCGACAAAACGGAACTATTTCGCAAATTTTGGTCTTTGCTTTGCGAAAATTTGGAAAGCAATAAAAGCTGCTGTTTCAATCGATCGAGTGTAGGAGCTGTTCAATCTAACTTGTTTCTTACGTTTCTTAGTATATATATTCTATGATCCAGCATAAAATTAGATCTAACTTTTCTTGAATTTAAATTTAGATAATTTGACGTTTTTTATTAAACCACCAAATAAATTATGCATTTTGCGACGTGTTTTAGTTATGCAACTTCATGCAGAAACGCAAAGTTATGCAAAATTTGTGCTTAGCATAAGAAAACTAAGTAAGATAGGCATATAAAATGCAATGTTTTCTTTTCAAAAGCTTCAATTGTAGATCCTGCATAAAAGCATCAAATTCACCGCTAATCTTAATTTTGCGTTTTGAACATTGACACATTGGCCTGGTTGCAATTGGCACTCCTGGTGCGGTTACTCCACCAATTAACTGATTTACGGTTATTTGTCTCAGAAGTTAGATGAATTTACACCTGTAAATAGTAGGAGGTGCAATTTTTGAAAAAGATTTCTGATTCTTTTCTGACCTATCCAGTTTTTTACACTCCCCCCGAATCAGTTATGTGCTTTTATAGAGCACCTTAACTATGTAATGTTAGCAAATTTGCAGGGAGCTGAAAATAATATTCCCACTTAGCAGGGGTGGCACTACAAAAAAGATCCAGATATCATGCCCATTTCTAAACCACAAACTGTAGTTTTTTGTGCTAATCTGATGGATCCATTTATTTTATTCCGTGGCCCTCCGCGTTCTGTTTCTCCTCCCGCTGTTTTGGCTCCCCAGATGCACAATATATATTTGCACATAGTAACGTCCTATACATCAAGACAAAATTTTAAAGAAGGGAACTGAAATACAATGAGGGGAAGAAAAAAGACTTAAGTTTTAAATATGTGCTGGGTTTGAATTAAGGTTTAACGAGTATTTGTTTACTAAATTAATTCTCCCAATGGCACAACTGTCAAAAGATTTCAGAACAAAAGAAATTGCAAATTTGAAAAATATCCTAAATTGAAATAAGTTCTGGAATAAATATTAGAGTCGCAAAAGTGATTTTTGTTCTTGTTTGTTCTTGTTTGCTGCAATAAATCCGGTGTTTTTAGGGTTCTTAGACAATGTGGAATAGATTCCGTGAAACATTTGTTGATGCTAACATGTAAAGTCTGGATGAGCTAAAGCATTTGGTGTAGAATTGTTCGACAAAACGGAACTATTTCGCAAATTTTGGTCTTTGCTTTGCGAAAATTTGGAAAGCAGTAAAAGCTGCTGTTTCAATTGATCGAGTGTAGGAGCTGTTCAATCTAACTTGTTTCTTACGTTTCTTAGTATATATATTCTATGATCCAGCATAAAATTAGATCTAACTTTTCTTGAATTTAAGTTTAGATAATTTGACGTTTTTTATTAAACCACCAAATAAATTATGCATTTTGCGACGTGTTTTAGTTATGCAACTTCATGCAGAAACGCAAAGTTATGCAAAATTTGTGCTTAGCATAACAAAACTAAGTAAGATAGGCATATAAATTGCAATGTTTTTTTTCAAAAGCTTCAATTGTAGATCCTGCATAAATGCATCAAATTCACCGCTAATCTTAATTTTGCGTTTTGAACTTTGACACATTGGCCTGGTTGCAATTGGCACTCCTGATGCGGTTACTCCACCAATTAACTGATTTACGGTTATTTGTCTCAGAAGTTAGATGAATATACACCTGTAAATAGTAGGAGGTGCAATTTTTGAAAAAGATTTCTGATTCTTTTCTGACCTATCCAGTTTTTTTACACCCCCCGAATCAGTTATGTGCTTTCATAGAGCACCTTAACTATATAATGTTAGCAAGTTTGCAGGGGGCTAAAAATAATATTCCCACTTAGCAGGGGCGGTACTACAAAAAAGATCCAAATTTCATGCCCACTTCTAAACCACAAATTCTAGTTTTTTGTGGTAATATGATGGATCTATTTATTCTGTTCTGGGGCCCTCCGCGTTCTGTTGCTCTCCCCGCTGTTTCGGGTCCCCAGAAGCACAATATATATTTGCACATAGTAACCTGCTATAGATCAAGACAAAATTTTAAAGAAGGGAACTGAAAAACAATGAGGGGAAGAAAAAACGTTGCAACATTTTCGTTAAATTGTCGATTCGATGGAATTTTTTTCTATTGATTTGTTGCCATTTGAGTTTATTAAGGGGCATTCGTATTATCGCGCAACAGAACTCAATTGGAAATAATGCAATACTGAGAATCAAACAAAATGTTTGAGGACTATTAATGATATACTTGTGGATCTCCAAATTCGACAAAAATTAATTTCCTCAGGTTAACACTTATTTATATTTTTGAAGACTTCTAATATCAAAATAGACTAGTGATTATGAGCGTACCAAAAAATACAGAACAGAGAAGCAAGTGATTTTTTGTATTAAGAAAACGTTTTCGAATAAATAATAAATTTTGATCAAGAAACGCAATTCGACGCCATTTTTTGGGCATATCGTTGAGGATAAAAAACTGCTGGGTTTAAATAGAACTAATCTTTTCATATTAATGAGCTGATTGCACCAGAGTGAATGCGAAAACAAAAATAAAACAAAATCATAGAGACTGTCAAATATCCTGAAACAATACGAAATTTTATCATAAATTTTTATGCTGAACTTTTGTTGAACTAATGTTTTTTTTATTTTTATGTTTCAGTAACAACAATGCAAAAAAGTAACTGATGGAGGGTTTCTGGACATCAACAGAAAAAAATTTGTGGTATTTTTAACAATTAGGTGATAAAGTTTAAATGTTTGTATATTTTTTAAAGTTTGGTTGTTTTGTTTTTGAGGTTTCACGAATTTTTTTTTTAGTCTGGTTGTTTGTCATTTTGTTTGTTTGGGTGAAAAAATTTGACTGGCAATTTGCCATTCTCTCTCTCTCTCTCTCTCTCTCTCTCTCTCTCTCTTCCTCTCTCTAACTTTAGACCACCGGCCTTAAAGACATCAGAATCACTTTGTTTTTTGAAAATTTTTGTCTGCCCTTGTGTTTGAATGAACAGATGACAATTGTGGAATTTCGACCACTAGCCACTTTTCAAATGTGTGGTCCCAGTTTTCACCTGTTGTGTTGTCTGTTTGTTTCTTAATAATCAAACATGATCTATGGTAGCTTACAGATGAGCTAGTCAGCAGATTTTGTCTACAAGTATTTGGTCTTTTTGGCTAGCAACATAAACACTTAAATTTTTTTTGGGCTCTTTTAATATTTGTTTTGAAATCTGTCAGTTTTTGTTCTCGTTGTAGTGAAAGAATCAAAAGTTCTATGTATTAGTAAATGAAGCTTAGATTTACGCATTTTGGTTATTTATTGCTATGAATATAGATATATGTTTCAGCTATTTTCTTGGAATGATCACACTTTTTGTTACGACTGCCGTTAGTTTCACGCGATCACTTGATCAGCATTTTTTCATTCATTCATGAAACGTTAGTGCAAATACGAATGAAATTTTGTAACTATATTTTAAATATTGAGTCTCTATTCTCATAAAGCAATTTGAGCAAATTTCCTTCAAATTGGTGCTAAAAACTTGCTAACAGCTCATCTCATCGACTTCTGCAAAAATAGAAAACGCTTCGGAAAACCAAATAATGTTCATGATAATGTTCTTAAAATATCATTCCTCAGTAAGTTAAGAGGAGAACCTGTGTTTGTACATGTGTCCTTGTGCGAAACAATCAAAGCTCCTCATCCATCTTAATGGGGTCTTTATTTATCAAAAATTAGCTCTCGTGGCTATCAACTAGATTGTAATGACATCATGTCAGATCATAGATTGTGTTTGTGTTAAATTGTAGCAAACTGTTTTAGATGAGTATAATCCACTTGAAAACAGAGATGAGGATTTTGTCAAACCTACTAAATTCTCAACATGCGATCCGGATGAACCAGTCCTCACCAGTACATGCAAGGACTTATCTTACTGCTGTAGTAAGTTATCTTTTTAAAATAAAAGTGTGTTGAAAAGAAGCGTACTCAGTATTTCCGTTACGGATTTCTTGTAGTGCGCACGCTTATATTATTACAGCAGCGTGATAATTTGCGGTCTTATATTATTACAGCGTGATATGGCTTATTATTTCAGTATGGGTTTTTGCGTATAGCGAATGAGCTTTGTTTTTATTGAAAAGGTAATTCACAAGTTAATCCTAACTAACGCTTGTATACAAATATATATATATATATATATATATATATATATATATATATATATATATATATATATATATATATATATATATATACATATATATATATATGTATATATATATATATATATGTACATAGAAAAAATGATATTATATAAATATATATATATATATATATATATATATATGTCTGTGTGTGTGTGTGTGTTTGTGTGTGTTTGTGTGTGTGCTTATGTAAAAAATGCGTAATCTGTATTATCGTAACGGACTTCTTGTAGTGCGCGCGCCTGTTTTATTACAGCGTGATACAAAATGGCGTAACTAAATTTTCAGTTTGGGTTTTGTGCTTTTTCTATAGATCACAAATTAACTTTACCATTTGTGGAAACAAATATATTTATATTATTATATATATATATATATATATATATATATATATATATATATATATATACATATATATATATATATATATATATATATATATATATAGAAGTAAACAAAATGATTGATATATATATATATATATATATATATATATATATATATATATATATATATATATATATACGTATATATACATATATATGTATATAAATATATATATATATATATATATATATATATATAAATAAATAAACAAAATGATTGATATGTATATATATATATATATATATAAATTTATATATATATATATATATATGTATATATATATACATATATATATATATATATATATATATATATATATATATATATATATATATATATATATATTATATATAGACAAGGAGGCTCAGTTATATGCGTTCGCACATAGAGTTCCGACCCCACTTATGCACTTTTTTGGATTTTTGAGGATCAGCAAGTTTGAAAAAGAAGCGTGTATGAACCAAAAGATTGTTTCCAAGGCATAAAACTCAGCGGAGTAAAAAAAAACACTCATCAGATTCATGAGATCAGCCATTCTTAAGAAAGCAAGTCAAGACGAACAACAAAAATCAAAAAATTAATTTAATTACATACGAAACTTTAAAAAAATATATTAAAAGTCAGAATAGCCTCAGACAAAATTTAAACTCAATGAATTAAATTGTTTTTCAATAGAAAAAAATATGGGACTACTCCATAATAAGGCTCGATAACAATTAGAGAAAAAAGAACAAAAAACAGCAAAAAAAATTGACTTACATTTTCAAAAAACAATTCATTTCAATTTAATGAAAACCAATTGATAGCTATTGTAAACATCAACGTGTTTATGATCCGATACGTTTTTTTAGGGTGGCATTAAGACCTGTCATTTTTTCAATTTTTTTTAAGTAGTTACAAAATGAACAACAAATAGAATTTCAATTAAAGTCTGCGAGAAAACCGTGTCGAAGCCGAAAAACCAGATTTCGCCCCACATAATATGTTCAATTGAGCCTTCCTTGGATGCCAATAACGTAGAATGCGACCCTTCAATATGAGGATAGGAAACAAGCAGACAAAAACAGAAAAATAGCAACATTATGTAATACTTTTGTATAGTTCGAAAACAACTATTTTTAAGGTCATGAATGCCATTAGCTACAAAAACAAAAAATTAGGTTCATTTTTTTGTCCGAAGGAAGCGCTTGAGATCAGTACTTATTCAGAATATGTCTTACGTCTACATAAAAAACGTCAAATATAGAACAAAAATCAAAATTTGTTTTAGTTTTTGTGAAAATCCCGTGTCGAAGCCAATAAATAGATAACGATACCTTTAAAAAACATTAGATTTTGTACTCTTGCAATTTCACTTGAAGAAAGTGATGTCAGCTGTGACCGGTAATTAACAAGACTAAGAAACAAATAGACAAAAATTAACAAAAATGAGAAGATAAAATGTTTTTTTTTAAAACAATTGTTTTCAAAGACGCGAAAGCCATCAGCTATCTACTCGAAGCAGAAAATTGCCCAATTATTCTTCCATGAAAGCTAATGAAACCTGTCATTATCCAGGAAGTTTCATACGACAAAAAAGACAAAGTTAAATCTACAGTTAAAGACGAACGTAAAAAAATTCAATTAAATTCTTCGAGAAAGAGGTGTCGAAGCCGTTATAACCCTAATCTATACCTTTAAAAATTTTTGTATGTTCAATTAAATCTCTTTGTGAATGACAATGTACAAAACAGCAAAGTGATGATGTGAAAAAAGGCAGAAAAAATTGTGAAAAATGGGCCAATGCCTAAAAACAAAAAAAAATGTGGAATCTAGTAGCATCAAAGCCAGAAAAACATAGCTTAACGCACAAAACTGCAAAAAAAAACTGAATTTTCTGTAGTAAAAAAGAAAGAAGAGTTTTCTTTGCAAAGATGTTTTTTTTCTTTGCAAACACTAAGTAAAAATCTGACCAAACAAAAAGAAAAATATTGGCAAGTTTCAATAAGCAATTATTTATTGAAAAATCAAACATTTCAATAAGTCAAAACGACCATAATTTTTCGAGAAAAGAAACTAGATATACTAATTGGGAGTTTGAAAGCCAAATGAATATATCAACATTGAACTTTGTTTTGAGTTGTTCTGTTCTTTAATTAACATAAAATGATCGATTTTTTTTTTAAAAAAGAACGACTGAATACAATCTTAAATAATTTTGATTTGTAACAGTCCAAGATTGCACCAACACCAGACTTGCTATTGCTATTCGTCCATTAGGAACACTCATTTGTTTCGAGTGTTTCTGATCTGGATAATTTGTTTATCAAAAGATCAAATATAAAGGCTGTGATATTGATATTCATTGAGTAAAGTTATCAAAAACGGCAAAATTTAAATTCCAGACTACTCTTATTGGAAGTGAAAGTAGAACTAGTTCCCGTTGTAGCTTACAAACTTTATGTAAGTTGTTTTTGAGTGTGTACTTTCGGCAAATTCAATCAACGTGGACTAAAGAAGATTAATTGGTGTATTTTCTGATGAAAAAGGCTGAATTTTGAAATATTTAGCAAAAATTTTAGCCAAAAAATATATCAGTTTAGTCAACAAGACTTTTTTTGTCTCCAAAAACAAAATCAATAGGGTTATTGATAACAATTTTTACATATTTTTGCAAAATCGACGAAAACTTTGGCAAAAATTTCTGAAAATGTGAATAAAAACAATGTAATTCACTCAATTTTTCTCGAAAGTTTAAACCTCGATAGCTTTT
>NC_134481.1:17382846-17568454 GCF_964194025.1 Convolutriloba macropyga
GGCATGGTCGGAATTGTTCGTCAAGGCCATGCCCAAGAAAGAAAACTTCCGGTACGAGATAGTAGTTCCCGAAAATTACTCCACATTTTTCTGCATCGGCTCTTCTGTGTGGCGAGAAGAACCCAAGAAACGATCAAGCGAAACTGATCTGTCCGAATCCTTGCTACTGGACTATTTAGGTAAGTTTAAAAGTGAGAAATTTCGGATTATATCCCTGAGAATTAGTTTTTTTCACATAACATAGTAAGAATAAGTTTTTCAGTGGTTTTAACGTAAGATTTCGTGATGTTCAAAGTCGTAAAATTGGAGACCCTAATAAATCCATCAAATTGTGGTGCCAGCATAATAGGAGGCTGTAATAAATTTCAGAACTATGCCCTAAAAAGAAAGTTGAGGTAAATATACCTTAAACTCCCTTTAGGCTAAAGTTTAGTGTAAATTTAATTGAGCTATTCATGTAAAAACTTATGATAATTTAAGGAATGTTGAGGTAAAATACGGGAAATTCAACTTAAGTTTGACTTGAGTTAAGGTAATTAAGGGAACTTCAAAAATTTTGCAACAATATAGGTGAGTCAGAACTTTTAAGGTGAATTTACTTAAACTTCATCTAGTGTGTTTATGGACAATCTAGGTTTGTTATCATACATAGTTACCATATAATCTGACAGTGTAAATCATAGAATCTTTTGAATCAAAAACTGACTAGATGGAACCCTGTCAACTTTTATGAATTATGCATAGTTTGGCATTGTCTCGAAACATTTTGGGAACTTTTCGTTGTAGATGACAGTTCTGTGACTCGATTTGATCGTGACTACCCAGGTTGAGGTCGCGCTCGAAATTGCCTCTGATCAGACCGTCCCAGACAAGTGGGACCTCTGATCAGACCGTCCCAGACCGAAGTGACCTCTGATCAGACGAGAATGCGCTCGAAGATCATTGTGCGCTCGAAGTGCGCTCGAAGCCGCCTCTGATCAGGCGAGTTCCAGACCGAAGTGACCTCTGATCAGACAAGTTCCAGACCATTGCCCAGACGAGTTCCAGACCATTGTCCAGACTAAAGTGCGTTCGAAATAGTCTGATCAGAGAATGTTTTTAAACATGAACAAATCTCTTAATATCGTTATAATATACTCATTTCATCTATCATTTTATCAATCTTATATTCAACTAACAAAAATAACCAATCCTGAAATAATTGTTAATGAAAGTAAATCGAAAAAAATGATCAAAAAAATTACTGAGTATGCCATTTTTTTATGCTTTTAACTGAAAAAATGAACTTAGACAGCTCTGCATAAAAACGTCTTGATCTACTTTGATTCAAAATCTTTTCTTGAGAGGACCGGCAGTTGTTATCAGCTGGAACCCTTGGTTCTGATCAAACCCATCAGATTTTCAGATGAAGTTCCGATCAGAATGCTGTTTTATTGTTGTCTCCTAACCGAGACAACAAAAGTCAGTAAGAAAACAAAAACAACTTGAAAAAAAATGTTACTCGAATTGGTCTCTGGTCAGACTAGTGTGCGCTCGAATCGGCCTTTGATCAGACTTGTGTGCGCTTGAAACTGCCTCTGATCAGACCGTCCCAGACCAAAGTGACCTCTGATCAGACCGTCCCAGAACAAAGTGGCCTCTGATCAGACAAGTTCCAGACCATTGTCCAGACAAAAGTGCGCTCGAAGCCTTTTCCAGACCATGTAATTCGAGCGCACCGGGAACATGTGTGCGCTCGAAACTCGTCTGATCAGGGGTCACTTCGGTCTGGCCACCTCGATCTGGGTAGTTGGGAGCTTATTTAGGCCTGCAATTGTTGACATGTAGTTTTACTAAAAATGGTAGTGTTTAGCTAAACACTATCATCTTTTCACACGCGCTAAAAACAGATTAATCCAGCAGACCTTACAATGAAAACGATCGGCATTGCACGTTTTGAAACGCAACGAACCGTGAACAGCTTTGCCTGCAAACTACCAGAAAACTTGAAAAAACTCAGTGAATGCGAATTAATCCACAGAATTCTCTTCATTGTTCAACAAGTACGTTATTTTTTGAATTCAAAAATAAACAAGAAATCTGTACTCGTTCATTTATTTTGTGAATGAGCTAAACACGAATTTTCAAGGACTGCACATTCTTTCAGAGATTTTTTCTAAGAAGAATGCTTGGTGTTTTTGCAATACAAAAACCGTAAAACCGTATCATAACGTTTGGCTTCATCTATACAGAAGAAACAATTTCTTACGACTAAAACAGAACATACCAACGATCTCTGACGTTCGAATGCCAAACATACTGAAGTTTCTAAAATCAAACACACCGAATCTCTCTTGCATCCAAAACGACGATAACGAAACTTTCTGGCATTTAAAAACCGACAATACCGAACAAACCAAACAAACCGAAGCTTCCTTACGTTTAAACCGAAAATACCGAAGATTTCTTAAAAACTAGTTGTCGTGTTTGTGCGGTCTTCTCAGCTAGGGCAGCACACCGTACAATAGAAACCATCAGCATTTGGCATTTTGAAATCCAGCCGTCCAAATTTTTGCTCACAAACTACAAGAGAGTTTGTCACAACTTAGTGAATGCCAATGAATCAAGATAATTCTCATCAAGGTTCAACATCAAGCATGTTACTTTTTTAATTCAAAAATAAAGAAAAAATCTGTACTCGCTTATTTATTTTTGTGAATGAGATGAAGAAGAATTTTTGATGAGTTTGCACATTCTTTCAGAGTTCTGTTTCAAAAAAACAATGCTTGAAATTTCTTTAAAAAACGTATCAAAACGTTTGACTACATTATGTACAGCAGTAACACTTTTTTTAATAGAAGAAATCGACAGTATCGTACGACTAAATCCGAACATGCCAACGATCTCTGACGCTCAAATACCGAACATACCGAATCTCTCTTGCGTTCACAACCGACCACAACCGACCACACCAAATCTTTCCTACGTTCGAAACCGACGATATCGAACAAATCGAACAAGCCGAAGCTTTCTTATGTTTGAAACCGAATGTACCGAAGATTACTTACTATATTGCTTAACGAAATACTCACAGCATGAATCGCTGCAACACTGCTTGCTAGCAGCTCTCAGTGTAACACACCGAGTCGGGTTTTTGCGTGACATGATTTAGTTATAATTCATACAGTGGCTGTGACTGTCGGTAGCGTGAACAATTCACGATCCCTCAGATTGGTAGAAGAGAACTACTCGGCTAGTACACCCTATTCTAACCGTTAGACGAGCTACTGTAGAAAGCAAGCTAATATCTGATAATTGTCTTTTTGGGTCAATCTAAAAGGCATAAAACTAGAAAAATGGTAAAATTTGGTGAAGTATGATTGGTTGGTTTTTTGTTGATTTTTTGGCTGGTTGGGCGTGATCAGTCCCGTACACCTCGACAGGATCACCTTTAATCTAAATGGCGCAGCATTTAGTTGCTGGTAGTTCAAATGTGGTCTAGCTCACTGCAAGAAGTGAGCCCGTGAGTAGTTATATGCGAGCAGAGCTAAAGGGGGTAAAAATATGTACCTATGTATTAACATAACGTATAGCCTATTTTCAATTCCCAAAGATTTACCTAAAAATGTGCGTGAGATCAAAAGACCTGTCATCTTATCATAATTACCAGGGAGTAATTATCTTAATTACGCCAGGGAAAAGCATACAGTTGGATCTTCCGATCTAATGCACTTCACATATTTTTAACAACTTAACAAAATTCATCTGCAGACATTTTAATTTCAAACTTTTCATTTACGCATAACATTTTCAATTATCAATAATTATTTAAATTTTCAATTTTTATTGAAATTTTGTTTTCAATAATTTCAAATTATCGGAAGTTTTTCACAAAAACTTCTTGAAAAAATTTTTTTGAAAATTTGATTTTTGTTTTCAATTTTTTTTACTCCTCATAGTGTGAAATTGTGCGAGATTTTTGAGTAGTTTCTTTGAGTAGTTTCTTTCTGAACGCTCATTTCAATGAAAAATACTAAAGCATTGAAAACCATCACTGAAGCATTTTTGTTTTTTCGTAGTTTCATATTCTGAAACCTCAAAAAAAAATTTTTTGTTTGAAATTGTTCGTTACAGTATAACTTTAGAGGGTATTTTTCGAAGTGGAATTCAATGGTTGTAATTTCACGGTCAATTAAAGATTATAGGTTTGGATTTTTGTTGTTTTTAAAAAAGCATATGATGGTGATTTCTGTAACCCTAAGAAGTTAAACTGTTTGGTTTTTCCGACGTTTCAGCTTCTGAAACCTGGAACCTCAAACTATCTTATTTAAGAATTTAGTGCTACAGTACATCTTTATAGCGTAATTCTTAACGCAGAATTCAATGGACATAGTGTAAAAGTCGTGAAAAGAGGACAAGTTTGTATTTTTTGGACATTTAGATTCTGAAACCTGAAACCTCAAACTTTTTTTCTGGAATTGTGTGTTTCAGTACCTCTCTATATCGTAATATTTAACGCAGAATGCGATGGGCTTATTTTAAAAGTCATGAAGAGAGAACAAGGTTGTATTTTCTTTCGAAATTTCAGATTCTGAAAATTGAAAGCAAAAAAAAATGTCAAAAAATATCCAATTCTAGAAAAAAATGATCATTTCTTGTCAAAAAATACTCAGTTCTTGGCAAAAAATACCCAATTATTGCCAAAAATTTCCCACTTCTTTGCAAAAGATACCCAATTCTTGAAAAAAAACACCATTACCGTCACAAAGGCCCAATTATTACCAACAAAGCCCAAATGTTGGTGGAAACCACCCAATTCTTGACACAAAACAACCAATTTATGCCAGAAAAACTCAATTATTACCAAAAAATACATAATTCTTGCCAAACAGACAATTTTAGCGCAAACATATCCGTTTCTAGTACAGAATTTCACAAATCATTACAGAAAATACCCCATTTTTACCAAAATCTACTACATTTTGCCAAAAAAACTAAATCCTGTCAAAAAGAACCCAGTTCTAGCAGAAATTTCCCACTAATAGCCACTCAAAAAGACACAAATCTTGCCAAAAACTGCTATTTTTTACCACAAAGCAGCTAAATCTTTTCAAAATTATCCAAATTTTACCCAAATTTTTAGGATTGTCAAAAAAATTGTAAACAAAATAACAAAAATTTATCAAATATCTATCTAAAATGTATCAAAAAAGTCTACAATTTTCCCATCATCAGTATTTATCTTAATTCTTTCCGACAATCCAGTTATTAAGTGACCTTACAATCATCAGCTTTTTGACATCATCTCTTGTGGGACAAATCTTCTCAAGTGATAGATTTAGGTTTAATGAGCACAAATTCATAACGAAATGTTTACTATTGTCCAAAATTAGTCATTAATTGTATCAGTTTAATCATAGAAAGTTAACAATAACGTCCTACTATCTTCACAACCATGAACAGTTAGGTGATCTCATACTTGTAGGAGGGACACTGACCTCATTAGAACACAATTTAGTCCAGCTACGTCATATGATTCATACAATTACGGATACCTAGGTATTTTATGGGGTCACTGAACTCCTGTGACCAAAAAAATCCATACTACTTACGATATGATTATTCTTACTTTATCATAGCATACGCAGCTCACGTGATTGAAGTCTTACTCTTAATAATGTAATAATTACGTCAGTAGTGCGTCATAATGATGCAATTTTTTATTATAGTTTACAAACAAAAGTCCAATTTATTATGCTTCATTTCCTGCTCTTCAACAACACAGTTATAATTAGCTTTTCCATTGTTTTCCGGAGACAATTTCAGTCTCATTTTGCTACAAACCCATATTTTCAACTATAACCTTTCAGAGAAGATTCTTCATCTCCAGGACTTTTTCCTATTTCCCATTCCTGGTAAGTCACTTCAGTTATCAAATTTAAAACAGACTAGAAAAAAAGAATGAATTGCCATTATAATCATAGTACACATTCGCAAATAGCATATTAATTCTGCAGA
Organism: Convolutriloba macropyga; assembly: GCF_964194025.1. Classification (NCBI taxonomy): domain Eukaryota; kingdom Metazoa; phylum Xenacoelomorpha; order Acoela; family Convolutidae; genus Convolutriloba; species Convolutriloba macropyga. The sequence continues at coordinate 17,388,844 of NC_134481.1, forward strand.
GAGAAAGATTTTGCAATATATTTAACTTTATTCATTTAGGATATTCACCGTCTTCACCCAAAAAAAGGCTAGAATAATGAATATCAAATCTGTGAAATTGAACAAAATCTCAAGGCCCCGTTGTTCTTCCCAGATTTCAATGATATTGTAGCAATTAAAAATGAGAGTAAAATTTGCTGCGGCTGGGTAGCTGATCCTCCATTCTCAATCCCGAGGCAGCTTCTGGTTTTCAATATTGCAATTGAAAAATTGCCTGATGTCTCTGTGCCATACAAACGAACAACTGTAGACCTCTACAAGAACCCCAACGAAAATACAATTGTACACGTCTTAGACAACATGGAACTCAGCAGATCAGTCCGAGTGCAGTTCTGCGATTATGAGTTGTCTTATAGGACAATATATGAAAATAAACTGGGATTTTTTGATGAGGAAAGGCAACTTAAATTCCTGTGATGTGTGTTTGACGGAATTGAAAATTTGCTTGAGCTAAAACGGGATCGGGTTTGTGACGATTGGGAAAATGGGTCTTTGGCAGAGAGTATTATCGCAAGTATAGAAGAAGAGAACGCATTTGAACCCAAGTTTGGCGACAAAAAATTTGACAAGGCAGTCCCCTTTTTGTGTTTTTTAAAAAAAAACTGGACAAGATACAATGAAAAAAGTACGGGGAGCATCGACTGTTGACAAAATTAGATTCAAATCTGAGAGAACCAACCTTAGTACAGTAGTCATTGAATATGCAGATTATGCAGATCATTTTTCTCAAATGAGGCAAGTAAAAAAATATCTAAAAAAATCTCCCTCAAATCTGAGCAACCGGCGTATTGCACACAAGGGACAGTCAAGAGAAGGGCTCCTGTTGTCAATAACCCTGAGCGTGTAATATTCTTTTTTTGCACTCAGAGAAGCTGAATGTATGTTTTTGAATTGATACTTTGATACTAAAATTCAATTGAGTTTTAAAAACGCTTTTTTGAAATCAATTTTTAATAAAAGTTTAATTTTGAATTTATATTTATGTAAAAAAATGTTTCAAAAAATTAAATTAAGTGAAAAATTTTTCAAAAAAAAAAATTTTTATTATTTACATCTTTTGTTAAAAACAGTATGTAAAAACCGACCTTCATTGAAAAATAAATATTTTAGTAAAAAAAATTTATAATTAAAAAAAGCAATACAAAATATCACATTAAAAACCTTAAAAAACTAACAACATGAAAAAAACATCAAAATGTACACCTTTTTAAAAAAACCTTAGGTAAAAGGATTTATTTTTTAAAAAAATAGTATAGTGTAACAATATTTTTTTCAAAACAATAAAAAATTTTGCAAAAGGTTTTCAACTTATTAAAAAATTATAAATTGCATACTTAACGATTTGTATGAGTATCTGTAAACAAAAAATCGTCGCCGAAATTTTTCTTCAGAAGGTCCAGGTAATCTTTTATCAAAGGCAGCACGCCTATTGCAACATTCTCGCGGGAAAATTTGCTGCTGGAATTTGCTGCAGAATTATCAACGCAATCGGTTTGCATCATCCAGTATCACAATACTCGCCTTTCTGGTCGACTGACGTTGTCAAAGTTTTTGCTCACTAACTGCCATGTAAAGACTATCAGTATCCGTTTCAATCAACTCATATCTGTTTTGATCGCAGAAAGGGGAGAAGAGTTTTTAATTAAGCTGCAACCTTGAAAGTTTGGCGTGCAGGAGGATAAAAAATGAAGTGTTTTGATCATTCCTTCCTCATAAATCTGTTCTGGTAACTCATTCAGAGACTTCAAAGATCTGTTGTAAAAAAACTTATCCACATGAGATCCTTCCACGTATTTTGTATTTGTATGTCAACTGCAGTCCATTATGTGATAAACAGATGAACTGTTTCCAATCAACTTCATAGTCTCTGCAACGACAGTAGACTCTCTTGTTCGATCTCTTTTGCGGCGATCATCAATAGCATTTTGAACAACCGATTCAAAGCAGCGGCTGAGAGCTTGTTGCAGAAGCCGACAAAACGCATCTTTGAAAAAACAGATATTACAAAAACAAGCATTTGTTGACATAAATTTAATTTGTTGAACTCTCAGTAAAATTCATTTCAAAAATGCAATTTTAGAACTCAATTGAATTTTATCATCAAACTATCAATACAGAAACATACATGAAATTCAGCTTTTCTCAGTGTAAAATTAAAATATTACAAATTAACCAGCCAATTAGTCATCTCAGAAATACTAGTTTCAGATCTGAAATTATACGCGAAATATAAATATATAACCAGTCAAAGGAATAATTTCTCAGCTTGCTGGTTTTTGTTACTATATAACTCGTCTCAATTTGGGCGATGGAGGACACATTTTGACTTTATTTTCATCCTCATCTGGTTTTCTATTTCCCGCACGCTCAGGGTTATTGACAGCAGGAGCCCTTCTCTTGAAAGTTTTTTGTGTGCAATACGCTGGTTGCTCAGATTTGAGGAAGATTTTTTTCAGTTATTTTTTATTTGCCTCATTAGAAAAAATATGATCTTAGTAATCTGCATATTCATTGACTACTTTACTAAGGATGGTTCTAGCAGACTTGAGTGATTTATTTTCAGCAGGCGATGCTCTGTGCACATCTTTCATTGCATCTTGTCCAGTTTTTCTAGAAAAACGCGATAATGGGACTGCCCTGTTAAATTTTTTTTGCCAACTTTGGGTTCAAGTGCGTTCTCTTCTTCTATACTTGCAATAATACTCTCTGCTAATGACCCATTTTCCCAATCGTCACAATCACGATCAGGTTTAAGCTCCTGCAAATTTTCAAATTTGTCAGACACACACCACAGGAATTTAAGTTACTTCTCCTCCTCAAAAATTCCCAATTGATTTTGATACATTTGTCTATAAAACAAATCATAATCGCAGAGTTGAACTCGAACTGATCTGCTGAGTTCCATGTTGTCTGAGACCTGCAAAGATTTGTTTTCGTTGGGGTTCTTGCAGAGGTCTACAGTTGTTCGTTTGTATGGCACAGAGACATCAGGCAATTTTTCGATTGCAAAAATGAAAACCAGAAGCTGCCTCGGGATTGAGAATGGAGGATCAGCTACCCAGCCGCAGCAAATTTTACTCTCCTTTTTAATTGCTACAATATCACTGAAATCGGGGAAGAAGAAGGGGGCCTTGAGATTTTGTTCAATTTCACAGATTTGATATTCATTATTCTAGCCTTTTTTTGGGTGAAGACGGTGAATATCCTAAATGAATAATGTTAAAGATATTGCAAAATCTTTCTCTCTGCAGAATTAAAATGCTATTTGCGAATGTGTACTATGATTATAATGGCCATTCATTCTTTTTGTCTGGTCTTTTTTTAAATTTGATAACAGAAGTGATTTACCAGGAATGGGAAATAGGAAATTGTCCTGGAGATGAAGAATCTTCTCTGAAATGTTTTAGTTGAAAACTTAGGTTTGTAGCAAAATGAGACTGAAGTTGTCTCCTGAAAACAATGAAAAAGCTAACTATAATTGAGTTGTTGAAGAGAATGAAATGAAGAATAATAAGTTGGACTTTTGTTTGTAAACTATAATAAAAAATGGTTTCATTATGACGCACTACTGACGTAATTATTACATTAACAAGAGTAAGACTTCAATCACATGAGCTTTGCATGCTTTCATAAAGTAAGAATAATCATATTGTAAGTAGTATGGATTATTTTTTGTTCACAGGAGTTCAGTGACCCCATAAAGTACCTAGGTATCCGTAATTGTTTGAATCATATGACGCAGCTGGACTAAATTTTGTTCTAAAGAGGTCAGTGTCCCTACTACAAGGATACGATCACCTAACTGTTCGTAATTGTGAAGATAGTAGGACGTAATTAAACCTAAATCTATCACCTCAGAAGATTTGTCCCACAAGAGATGAGTTCAAAAGTTGATGATTGTAAGGGCAGTAAATAATTGGGTTGTCAGGAAGATTTTAGATAAATACAAATGATGAATTACCACCATTGAATTCTACTTCAAAAAATACCCTCCAAAATTGTACTGTAACGTACATTTTCAAGCAAAAAATTTTTAGTTGGAGGTTTCAAAATCTGAAACTACGAAAAAAGCTTCAAGGATGGTTTTCAGTGCTTTGGTGTTTTTCGTTGAAATTAGCGTTAAGAAAGAAACCACCCAAAGAAACTACCCTAAAAATCTCGCACAATTTCACATTGAGGAGTAAAAAAGTTGAAGAAAAAATTAAAATTTCCAAAAAAAAAATTCAAGAAGTTTTTGTGAAAAACTTCCGATGATTTGAAATTATTGAAAACAAAATTTTAATAATAATATCAATCAAAAACTTAAATAATTATTGATAATTGAAAAGGTTATGCGTAAATGAAAAGTTTGAAATTAAAATGTCTGCAGATGAATTTTGTTAAGTAGTTAAAAATTTGTGAAGTGCATTAGAGCGGAATATCCAACTGGATGCTTTTCCCTGGGGTAATTAAGATAATTACTCCTGGGTAATTATAATAAGATGACAGGTCTATTGTTCTCACTCTCTTTTTCAGGTATATCTTTGGGAATTGGCTGAAAATGGGCTATACCTAATGTTAATACATAGGTAAATCCATTAACCCCCAGCTCTGCACGAATATAACTTCTCCCATGCTAGGAACCAGGGTGACTAGAGCAGAACAGATCATAGCACAGAACATGGAGTAAATTGAAAGTAGACCATAGAGTTCGAATCTTTTTCTTCCGACCCCACTTTAGTGGGAGCCAGGAACTTTATACTCAATTGTTTTATTATAGAAAGTTGTGAAACGTATCATTGTACAGCCCATCCAGCGGAGAAAACAGAAATAATTAATTGTTTTTTGAATTTCGTTTTCAACGGGAAATTATCGATGTTTAATTTTTGTGAATAGTAGACTGATTTTCGTTGTTTTTAATCATATTTTCCGTAATTTCTCCCAAAATTTTGTTAATTATGCTAAATATTGTAAATATTTTTAAGAAAACATGTTGTTGATTTTAATGTAAGTGATAGAAGAGGATTGTTGATTGCTTTATTCTAGTCTTTTGGTTAAAATTTTTGCGATATTTTTCGAATTACAGTCTTTTTCAATCAAAAATGGCTCCAAAAACAGAGTTTATCACATTTTGTTTATAGATGACGGAAGCAGAGACCAAACATCTACAGTTAAAACCTTCCAAAAAAAACTTTAAAAAAACTGGCTGTTTTTGCACTTCCCATAAGTGCCTTCTGGAATTAAAACTTTGCAGGTTTGTTGAAAAATTAGCTCAAAAATTATAGAAATTACATCAATCGTTTTTAATTTATTGAAGTATTTCAATTAAAAATTGGTCTAGTTTGCAAATAAACTGTTACTGTTGACCGCGCAGCAAACCAGGGCTAGGTTTTATTTCACCTTCAATTCCTACAACCAATTTTTCTTTGGATTTTTACATTCAATATTTCAGATTCTGAACAAGAGGGTTAGTCGTTTAACGTCGTAAAATATAAAAGGGTTGTTATTTGCACCGATTCGATATTTGTTTGCTAAGACATTAATATTTCTTTTTTCAATTTTCAGGCTTTCTCGTCAAAAATGGTACCAAATATGATCTTCAGCTCAATTTGTTTAAGTTTGCCGGAATTAGAGCACTGAGAACTGCCAAGGAAATCTTTTGAAACTTCAAAAGAGGCTTTTTTAATATCCGTTTCCAATGAGAGTCTTCGAGATCTAAAATAAATACCGGATTTTGCTAACTTAACTTTCTATCTTCGGCTCGTGATTTATTTTTGATATGTTGAGATGCTTCATCTGTCACGTTTTCTATTTGGCAAACTTGGCAAACAGGTGGTACAATTAGGTTTTTTTGGGCGCTCATCCACCTCAGGAATAGTTTAATAAAGTCGTGGACTATTAAATATCGAAAACTTCTCCGATTGTATTAGGGTAAGATTTTTTCTTGTTTTTCCCAAACAAATTCGTGCTTTATTTTTTAATTACAGACAATATCAAAAAGAAATTAACACAAGACCCCTGAAAATGAGTTCAAATGAACATAGCAAAGTAGCTTTTGAATATGAGTTCAGGGTTTTAGGTCTTTGACCGAGCGTTTTTTTGAACAAAAAACGCAAATCGATTTTTGTTTTGCCTGCTTTTTTGTTCATTTTGCGGTCTCATGTCTCAGTAGGACTAATAAAAAACCAATTGCCTTCTGAATTTGGTGCAAATAAAACAATAGCGTATTTACAGCTGACACCTAGAAGCTCTCAGAATCTTGTATATGATCGTTTAAAGAAAATATATGTGAGCTTTTGATTGGTGCACCTCATAGATCATGATTCTGTCTAAAAGGTTTTGTGATTTTTGCATGTCTGCTCTTTTTTTAGGTTACTTTCTGTTTGCTCGACAAAATATCACAACAACGACAGATCCAAACGAAAATAAAATGATACATTTAATTCAGAACAAAAAACTTTCTTAGGTTTTCTATTGCTCAGATCGTCCTAGGATATGAAAGGTCAACATAGCTTCATTCAAATGCTTGAAAGTTTTAATTCAGTAATTTAATATTGTAGCTGTTGGTCTGAATCCTCTTCAGATAACATTTTTTTTCAAAATTCAAGTGGATTTTAGAGTTTTCCCTTCTTCTCTTCTCGATTTAAACATAATCTTAGTCTCGTTGTCGAAAGGTTTGATCAACTTTTTGCGGAATTAAAATATTAAGTTTTTTTTTGGTTTTTTTTCGACTCATGTCTCTATGGTTTAGACGGTTTTGCTTTTGGAAAGTGTTTTCAAAATTTTAATATGTAGGTCAAGTTTTCAAAATTTTGCTTTTTTCATTTAGTATAACGTCTGCTCTCCTATCAAAGTCAAGGAAAACTTTACGCCACCCAGTTCGTTTCAGCGGTTACAAGTCTGTCTGGATATTTTGTTTTTGCAGTTGACTTTTGTTAACTGTATTATTCGCTAAACTGTAGTATATATTCGCAAATAATTTCAATCTCCGATGTTTTAATAGTTTCTGAGATTTTTTCCCGATAATCAAAGTAAACAAATGTAAGAATTTTTGCACCTTGTGCTTTTCAGTGCACTCAACTGCTCAATAACGCAATTTGTGAACTATGCTAGGTTTCGTTAAGACCAGTAAAAGAATCTAACTTTATGCCTTACACAAAGTTTTTTTCTTTAGGAACTTTGTTTCTCATAAGAAAAGATTGAGAATATCAAAGTTAATTCTCTTTTCATCAAATCAAAATTAAGTTAAACCTGTACATTCACTAATATGATCTACAAAAACAAAACACAATAACAAGTAATTTACCGCTCAAGAATGTGTGCTTCAATGAGCACTGTATGTCAGTTTCATAAGAAAAAATTGACAATTTTCAACTGATTTTTGATAGTTTTTCAAGCTCTATTTATACTGCCGTACATGTCAAAATTGCATCTCTGATTGGTTGTAGATCACTATGTCGTAAGATTCTCTGAATACACTGAGTTTGGGGTGCGGGATACCTTATAGGGTGCCCTGCACTCTCTGAATTGGTAGGAAAATCACAAATTTCATAGAATCTGATCTACCAATTTCGGTATCTCTTAACCCATTTGAGCTCAATTTGTGTGACTCTGTTTGCTTGAATACGTGACAGTATTAGCGTAGTTTGAGCTCGAGCTTCAGTTTAATTTCATGTATGACGATTACGTACGAATAATAGTTACTAAAAATAAATTTTGAAGAGAGTGAACAAATCCTTATTGCTTCGATAGAATGTAGCATTAAAATTTGCTTGTCATGCTATTCCACTTTTATTGATTGGGATGGCCTTGAAGAGCTAGTCATTTTGGTGTTGAGTTAGTAAGCTCAGCCGCCACATTACCGGCTTTGTTTTTCATCGCGAAAACATCTCTTTCAGGTAGTACAGGGGCGAGCTTCACTACTGGTCTCTTGTAAACTCCGTCGTTCGTTCGCACTATTGCCGATCAAATCACATCTTCGGACCCGTCGATGATCTCCGTAAATTGACCTAGATTATAATACACACGCTTTTCGCTGCCTTGGATCAACTAAACGAGATCGCCTTCTTTAAGGGTGTTGTACATAATCATTTATTTGATGCAGTGAAAATACTATACGATGTACTTATTTAACGTTGTACCTAATCTTGAAGGAGGTATCATAAAGTCATTTTAATTTCAGTAACTACCGCTTTTTATTTCACATAGTTTAACTGTTGCCCTAATTCCCGCACTGGGAATTGTTTGTTCATAATCGTTATGATTTCTGTGTTGCTAACTGATTATACTTTTAATTCTCTTAGTTATGCACCTCGAATAAAGTTGCTCAATTTAACTGATTTCTTGTCAGCCGCATTTATTATTTGAGTAAACTAGACAAGTGTTAGACAAGCGATTTGCTAAGCGAATTCAAGTACAAAACTGTGTTGAGTGCATTCGCCGCATGAGTAAACGAAACAGAAATCCTAAACGTGAATCATAGTAAAAGTTCAAGTTCAAGTACACAATACTGATTGTGTACGACATGGCGCAGTCAAAAACGCAAAAGCGAACCCCACTTGGCATCGAACCATTCTGGGAAAAACCTAGTGTAGACTCTCCGTTGAAGTGGGAAAAATGGCAGATGAAGGCAAAACTGGCTCTTCTTTCCAAGGAGAATATTGCATTAGATATTTTGTTTGAACCAAAGCACGAGAATGTTCAATATCCATTAGAATTTATCTGCGAGAGTACAATAACAGGTTGCTCAGCCCAATCGGAACAAGGGTGGTTAGCTAGAAATGCGCTATTGAAAATGAACTGGGAAAATCGATGTCAGAGACAGATGGAGATAGGAATCATCTGTGGAGACAAGCCATGACACAGGCAGACCGCAAGACACTGTCTATGCTATACCTCAGTTTGGGCACCGAAAGAGGACGCATCAAATGAAGCAGAAACCCACATCTCAAGATGGACTTATTGACAACGGTGGAATTTTGGCAAATCTGGAATCTACATTCATTCGTCAGCGAAACATTACTTTTGATAGGTACATGCTCCTTACTAACAAACAGTCAAAAAGAGGAATCAATTGAACATTTATTTCGAAAATTGATAGAATTGTCCGAAAATTGCGATCTTGGAAATCAAGAAGATAATCTGATCAGAGATATTTTCATTGCAAATATGCAAGATCCCGAAACTCAAAGAGAATTACTTAGAGAAACTCTTGAACCACCACAAGCCCTACGCTTAGCCATAAATATGGAACTCGGACAACGGAAGCAGTTACAGAGTTTGAACACACAACCCGCATCTCATGTAAATGCAATAATTCCACAACGGCCTTTTCGCCGATCAAATCAACGACAAATTACTTCAATCTCTATCTGACAGACGAATCAACTATGCCGAAATAGTGTTCTCACTTGTTCAGCAAATCACAAGGAAAAATATTTTGCAAAAGGCAAGACGTACAAAAATTGTGGTTTATAGAAACACTTTTCACGTGTAAGTCGTAAGCCGAATTCTTCATTCACTAAACCAACTCGTTCTAATGTTAACTCAATTGACGAAAAAACAACTGAACAGTCTGTCAATGCGATCCAAAATGATAATTATAATCCTCATTGTGAATCAGACTTTGATAGTTCAGATGATAACATGGTGGCTAGCATTGCTAGTTACACAGTTCAAATCGAACCCAATAATACGATCTTACAGATCGGAAACAATAAAGTAGGACTTCTCATTGATTCCAGGATTGTTTGTAGTATTTTGATAGAATCCCTTGCTACTGAGGTAATCAACAATTCTACCCTTGCACGATGGCTGACAACAGCACCTGCACAAGAACTCAAGACCTTTGCTAATGAACCAATACCTGTCATTGGAATGATGCAAGCGCCGAAAGAAAGTAATGGGTGGCGGATCGAAGACGCCGAAGTTGTGGTAGTTAGAGACGGATTGACACCACTAATTGGCAGAGATTTATTTGAAGTTCTTGGAATTTCCAGCACTCAAACGCTTGTTCGGATGAAGGTAGTATGGTCAACACTATCACAACTCAATGACCATTCAAAACACGCATAGCAAATCAATTTCCTCAACGTATCTGACGCATTGGCAGATCAAAAGTTCACATTGTAGAATCTAAGTTTCACGAAAATTTCCAACCTAGACATCAAAACGGTAGAAGAGTACCTAATAATTTACAAGACCGAGTAATAGTGAAATTAAAAAACTTCTTGAAGAAGAACACAACGAAATTTTTAATAATTGCTCCGATCAGCATTTTATTTCCCCAATAGTTATTACAGTTAAAAGAGAACAAACAAAAAAATTAGCCTTAGACTCTAATATTCTCAATAAATCCATACATAAAATAAGTAACAAATGCAAAACTTTGAAACACTTACAGACTCCATATCACAAAGAATATAAGATTACAAAACAGAACCAGCGGATAAAATCTATTTCTCTAATATTGATCTTTAGTATGCGTAGAGCCAACTAAATCTCCACACTGACGCAGCAAAACATTGTAATTTTAATATTGTCAGCGGTGATATGACAGGCACATATCGATTTAAAACAGGTTTTTACGAACTTACAGACCTGCCTGTCGAGTTTCAGAAGGCGATGGATTATACGATAATCGGCCTTAAAAACACATTTTGTTTCCTGGACGATATTCTTATTGTAAGTAAAGGTTCAGAACAAGATGTTTTTCAACTTGTATTAGATTGTCTTGAAAAACTGTATGATGATAACCTTCGTATCAATCTTCCCAAATGTCATTTTGCGAAGCAAGAAATTTCATGGTTGGGGTATGATATTACTCAATCAGGGACATCACCTCTAGAATCTAAAACTTTGGCAATCTTTTCATTGCAACCAACTAAACACTTAAAAAGTTACGCTCATTCCTTGGTTCGGTTCACTGTATTAGTAAATTTGTTCCCAATCTAGCCCAACTTTGCCATCCTCTAAGACCCCTTCTTCGTAAGTCTACAAAATACATCTGAACTGATGAACACACTATACACTTTAATGCTATATAAAAACGAATCCCGAATAATACAGAAAACACTCATTATAACCCGCAACTCGAAACTCGTATAAAATGTGATGCTTCTCGCTCCGGCCTAGGAGCAGCATTAGAACAATTGACAGTCAATGTTTGGAAGCCGATTTCTTTTGCGTCTAGATTTTTGAATAGTAATGAAGAAGGCTACAGCATCAATGAACTTTAATTCCTTGGAGTGGTTTGGTCCATAGAATATATTAAAAATTACCTTTTTGGCAAAGAATTTTCTATCATAACTGATCATCGAGCTCCTCTTTCAATTTTAAAAGAACATAGGTCAAACAAAACCTATAACAGTCTTTTACCACGATGGGTTGATCGACTTTTTCCCTACCAAATGAAAATAGAACATTTGCCAGACGCAAAGATGGGACTTTTCGATTATATATCCCGCAACCCCTATCAACCGGCAAAAAGTGTTTCTAAATATGATGAAGTATACACACTGATGCAAAATTACTTCAACAAAATATATTTCTGCTGTTACACTTAATAAATTTCACCACAATAATAAACCTGATATAAAAACATCTAGCACTCAACATACTAAACAAGTATTGAACATAAATTCCGTTAAGCCTAAACTGTTAATAAAAGACAATAAATCACTCGCTCCGCAAAGTTCTAGTTCAGATTTACACCTAAAACGTATTCACATTTTTATTAGTGACTCCATAACGCGCGTACGCTTAACACAATGATCCTGCACTCGCTACGCGAATGCACCATTTGAATCTACTCTCTTTTAACACTGCTAGTTCGGATAGTGAACTCGCAATGCGCGTACGCCTAACTCGAAATAATTCAACACTCGCCAAGCAAAAGCCTAATCAAAATTGCAGCCCCAGCAAATGATCACCGAGCTATAGGTTTAGTAGAACGATTAATTAGTACAATTAAACAGCGCCTTCCATGTTTAAAAAAAGCAAATGAAAAATAAAATTCGTTCACCATTCAAGCAGCACTAAAATCAATTCTCTACCAGCTCCGCATATGTAAACATAAAACAACTAAGATTTCGCCTTTCAAATCATACTTTGGACGACAAGCCAATACTCTGCTTAGCAATATTAGTACGAAACTACATTCTTCTGATTTGGGTTATGAGAAAAATTTAAATCATTATTTAGACGAAGAGACAGTCACGCCCAATGATTTGCTTCCAGAAGATCATTGGGGGAACTATCTTAGTGACGAAGAAGTCGAGAACACAACCCCTATCAACCGGCAAAAAGTTTTTCTAAATATGATGAAGTATACACACTGATGCAAAATTACTTCAACAAAATATATTTCTGCTGTTACACTTAATAAATTTCACCACAATAATAAACCTGATATAAAAACATCTAGCACTCAACATACTAAACAACTTTTGAACATAAATTCCGTTAAGCTTAAACTGTTAATAAAAGACAATATGTCACTCGCTCCCTAAAGTCCTAGTTCAGATTTACCCCTAAAACTTATTCACATTTTTATTATTGACTCCGTAACGCGCGTACGCTTAACACAATAATCCAGCACTCGCTACGCGAAAGCACCATTTAAATCTACTCTCTTTTAACACTGTTAGCGGTCAAAAATAGCGATATTGCGAAATTTGGCACCCGTGATGAACGGAAAACGAAATTAACAGAATACATCAACCGTAGAGGACCCAGAGTACACAAAAAATCAACGGAGGCCAAAGTTCTGAGTAGCACAAAAAAAGTCACACGAAATCAAAAAGGCGATCGAAAGATGAAATACCGCAAACGTGACACGGCAAGCGGTGTCTCATCTAACAAATCCAATTTTGCTCGCGCAATGCGAGTAAGAATGCCAAAAGTACCACCCAACGTCGTACCGCCAGAGACTCCATCGCAACCAGAAACCCATTCCGATGAACAAATTATTATTTCTGAAGTAATTATTGCACCTCCACCAATGAGTTAACAATCGGAACTAACAATACCTTCTATTTCAGAACGAGTAGAAGTATTGCGCCAAGTCCTCTCACGTGCAACTAAAAGGACACGAAAAAGCCGGAAATACTACGGTTATGTCAATGAAGATTCATCAGGTGAATCGAACAATTCTTGCCCGGCTAACTTCTTACAGCTCCGCAGGAAACGTTGTGCAGGTGATGTCGAATCTGTGCAGAATTTGGTGATACAGACAATAGTGGATACTGCAGCTCAAGTAGAGCCAATTCCGAATCCATTTCCCTTGACAGTCATAGGAGAGGTATCGCCTACTGACCCCTGCATCCGGCCAGCATATCAGAGTTCAGTTCCCCAGATGAATTGATAACTGACGAGGAAGATATGTAAACTCAAAACTCTGAATACTTAAAAATTGATACATTATTATTTATGTCTAGCTATGATAACCAGTAAATATATTGTTGATAACTATTTAAGTGGTGAACAAGTGTTAGTATATAATCAATATTGTTATTGAAAATTTCATTTTATGCATTTTTAATTTTCACCAAAAAGGAGAAATGTTGTACGTAATCATTTATTTGGTGCAGTGGAATCATTATACGATGTACTTATTTAATGTTGTACCTAATTGTGAAGGACGTGTCGTAAATTAATCTTAAGTTCACTGTCTACCGCCTACCGCTATATTTCGCATAGTAAGTCTGTTGCCCTAATTCCCGTACTGGGAAATGTTTGTTCATATTCGTTATGACTTCTGTGTTGCTAACTGATTATACTTTTATTCTATTACTTTTGCCCCTCGTGTACAGTTGTTCAATTTAACTTATTTCATCTCAGCCGTATTTACTATCTGAGAAAATTAGACAAGTATTAGGCAGGCGATTCGCTAAGCAAATTCAAGTACAAAACTGTGTTAAGTGCGCTCGCCGCACGAGTAAACGAAACAGAAATCCTAAACGTGATTCACAGTTCAAGTTCAAGTACACAATATTGATTGTGTACGACAAAGGGTTTCGTTCGTCTTAGATCGGCATTTGTGTCGATTAATGAGAGATGGCAGATATTCTTCACGAAATCTGTCCCAAATGAGATTTGCAGAGGCTTGAGTTTGTCAAATGAGCTTTCTATGGTCGACAAATTTTTCTTCGCATGGTAAATAGGTAAGCAAACTCTCATGTTGCCAAGTAAGAAGTGATTGGGGACAATGCTTCCAAGTCATTAACATCTGAGCTGACTGGAGTCAAAGGTCTTGCGTTCAATGTCTGCTCTACAATACACATCATAGTTGAAAGAACGTCCTCTGTGACTGATCTATTGCCCAACACCGCATACATTGCTTTCCTGCAACTTCTCACCAACCATTCCCATGCTCCTCCAAAGTAATACTCTTCAATCCCTTCTTTTTTCCATGCCGCTCCGTACTCTGCAAACTCTCTTTCAGCTCCAGCAAAGTTTTTCTTTTTGTCACTGATGATTGTACTCGGTTTGCCTCTTCGTGCAACGAATCGCATAATTCCATTAAGACAACTATCTGTGTCCAACTTAGGTACAACTTCTATGTGCAGTGCTCTCATAGTTAGACATGTGAAGAGGCAACATCATCGCTTTTCATTTTTTCGCCCAATCTTCACAATGAAAGGGTCTATGTAGTCAAGACAAACGTTTGTATATGCTCTTGAAGCATCCAAACACTCTTCGGGTAGATGTGCGATTACTGGTGCCATTGTTTGTGCTCTGCCTTTTCTGCATTTAACGCACTTGTTCCTGATTGATCTTAGGGCGTTTCTGATACCTAGGGTCCATACCTTCTGCTGAACAATATTTATTACATGCTCAGTGCTCTCGTGTAGATTGTCTTTGTTCTCGTTTCGCAAGAATAATTCAACCGCATGATGTTTCCACTGTAGCAATATTGGATGCTTTGCATTGAAATCCAATTGACATTTGCTCATTCTGCCTTTGGCTCAAATAAATCCTTCTTCATCTAGAAAGGGAGAGAACTGTAGGATTTTGCTGACTTTTGGATTTTTTTTTTCAACTTTCAGAGATTTTATCTCTTCAGCAAACTGTTCTCGCTGTAGTAACTTGAAGACGATTGTATTGGCTTCTCTCTTTCTTCAATGCTGACTATCAGGTTTGCTGGTCTTTATTTGCTCTATGTTCACTGTACGTATGCCAATGTAGTCACTAGTCTGTTAAAGTTACTGAATTGTTCCTACTGAATAACAGCTTTCTTCTATTCAGCCTGTAACATGAAGACTGATGAGGGTATTTTCTATTCATCTGAGGCAAAGATTAGGTAAACTTGCTCGAGCTATTCACTCTCTGGTCGCGTCAACCAACCCGACCAGTGGCCACGGACTTCTCTTGAGTTTCTCAAAGTTTATTAGTCTGGTGCTAATGTCCGCTAGGTTGTTGATACCGCTCACATGTTTCCAATGTGAAACATCAGTTGCATCTAGTATCTCAGCCACTCGATTGACCAGAAACACGTGTTGCGTACAATTGCAACTGTGTATCCACTGCAATACAATACCGTTGTTAAGTCTGACCAAAAACTGCAACTATTTATCTTCATTTTGTGGTCCTTGACTAACAGTTCTTTCAAACTCACTGCCATGACTGCCGCTTGCAACACCAGTTGGTGTATTGAAAGATGCCTTATCGGTGCCACTCTGCATTTTCCAATAACAAATTCTAAGTCAGCTGAGTATTCCTTTGGTTGTGAACATAGATAGGCCACTGCACACATCGTGTCTTCAGATGCGTAAGCAAACACATGAAGTTCGTTTTTATCCCTCTCTCTGTTGAAGTACCTTCTATCGATGCTTCTTTCAGCTACAATTTGAAGTTGTTCTTTCCATCTTTGGAATTCTGCTTCTTCACCAGGTTCCACTTCGTTGTCCCAATGTTAACTGGTCTTAGTCCAGATGCTTTCCAGGAGTCGTCTCATGCGAACACTGAACGGAGCAAACAATCCGATCGGGTCGAATACTGAAGGTACCAGTGATAGAATCTTCCTCTGGGTTATAGGTGTTTTAACTACCCTGTTCTTACCTCTGCACACTTGAAGACGATCATCGGTAGCAGTCGAATGTAGTCCTAGCACTGAGGATCCATCCGCTTTGGGTTCCACTTGGACTTGTTTCGTGTTGCTGATTGATTTCAAGTCTTCTGAGATTGCTTCAGTAACTGCATCGTTGTTGCTTATCCACTTCTTCAGTTCAAATCCATGTTGTGAGAGAAGAAGTTGTAGTTGATTGAAGACCTCAATTGTTTTTTCAAGGGTTTCTACCGATTTGATGAAATCGTCTATGAAGAAGTTTTTTGTATTGCCTTTGCTGAGGTCGGATAACCTTTTTCGTTGTCCATTTCCACTCACTTGAGAGCGTAGTTTGAATAAGTTGGAAAACTCTTAGCCCCAAATACATGATGCTGATATTCATATATCTGGACAAGTTCGTTAGTTCTTAGACCCCATAAGAACCTCAAGCAACTTCTATCCTGTTCGGGAACTTGCACTTGCAAAAACATCGATTCGGTGTCAGCTGTCAGGGCTATTGGTCCTTCACGAAATTTGAATATTGTTCCAATCAATCTATGTAGCAGATCAGGTCCTGCTAGCAGCTTATCTTTTAGAAATACTTCTTTGTACTTTGATACAGCCTTGCAAACACGTCTGACCCTGCTAGGCTTGTTCGGGTTTAGCACTGGATGGTAGGCAAAAAAAACATTCCTTCCCGAAGGTGCTTTTCACTTTGGACCCTTCAATATCTTTATTAATCCCTTTTCTAAATCTGTATCTATTGATTGTTGATACAAACTCTTCGAGTTTGGTTCTTTTGGAATCTTCGCCCCAGTGAGTACAGCTGACTCAGGTTCTTCAGTAGGTTTGGCTCTGATTCACTCCAGAGCATTCCTATGCGTACCGATTGCCTGTAAACTTTGTCATACTCGCTAGCATCTTTTTTGCTTGCAGTTCCTTCATTGACTGACTGACAGCGTTGATTTTTGAAGCATAGGTTTCTATGTCCAAACAGGTTTGGATATTCTCAGCCACTGTCACATCTTCTGTGAAAGCGGAATGTCAAACATTTTGTCTTCTTTTGCCCATCATGGGTCCACTGACTACCCATCCTAGCTCTGTTAGAATGGCGAAAAGTTCACTTCGTGTAATCCAAAGGGCGTCAAAGCTCATAAGCATCTTGACCAAGGATGATGCCAACTTCCATCAAAATGAATCTTTTGTTGGGTAGAACACTCAAATGAGTGAAGCTCTGCTTCAACTTGTTGTAGTTGTAGTTTGTGCTTTCCAAGGAAATTGATTGGTATGCAAACGCTTCCATTGAATTCACCTTTGAATCCTCAACTTTATCATCAACATAGAACCACCACTTCTCTTAGAGAATTTGGGGTAGTTTGTCTATTGCCATATACAGCGTCCAGCTTGATTGCAGATCACCAAACTGCTTGTACACTTTGAGCACAATCACAATGTTGGAAACAATGACTGAAAAACTGATCAGACTTTTAGAGTCGTGAGGTTTCACCTGACTAGCGTCGCGAAAAATCTCCAGCTGTGCGTCCATGATCACATGAGGCCTTCCAAACTCCCTCTCCAGAAAGCTCCATGCAGCACCGCAGAACTGTCCAGAACTATCCATTCCAGAGATTGCTGACATTGCCTTGCCTGTCAGTAGAAACTTCGGATGGCTAATCTTCTCTGAGTCTTAAAGTGAGCGTTGATCCACTGTAGCAATGAACATACAAGACCACTCCGGCCATTCGAGGGGTTTCCATCGCAGTTGTTCAACTTCAGCTTTGGTAGGTTGCTGCTACTTGAATAGCCACTGTTGTAGCGTAGACCAGCTCTGGGTGAAACGTCCCGAACTTCAAAATTTGAGGAACGGTCTCGTGAACTGCAATATCGGGAGAAGTGACTCTGCCTGTTCACTTCAGAGGTTACTTCGAAGCGAGCTGATGACCGATCTGGTGTTAGAAGGTGGTCGATCCAACTAGTCCAATCTGAGACATCTCTCTTCTTTGGGGTCAAGTTGAAGTGTGATTCGTTTCGAGCAATAGTTGATTGGGAACTGACATCATCATTCTCTAAGGCTGTTCTCTTCACTTTGAGCTCTAGCTCACGCTCTTCCTCCAGTAGTTGATGCTTGGTTTTCAATTCCTTCATTCGAATTTCCAACTCTAGCTTCCTCCGCTCGTATCGTGCCTCTTTCAGTCGCACCTTGGTTTAGATTTCGATATCGAATTTCTTCATCCTTTTCTCACGTTTTTGCTTTGCTGAAGATGTCTCTGAAACATTCTCCGTCTCCTGGCCGCCTACTGTTGCTCCATTTTGCACTGTTTGAGCAACTGGGTTGTTCGTTTGGTAGTTGTTGTTGCCCTCGCTGTCGTTCACTGCTTGAGTTGCGTCGCTTTGCTCTGCATCTGTTGCTGGTTGCTTGCCTTAGCTGATATATGCAAACCAATGATAGTCCAAATTTGCTTTGCAGTTCTCTGCTTCTTTAAGATGTTCTTCAACGAACTTTGTGGGGTAGGGTGCAAGCTTGTTTCGATGCAGTTGCTTGGGTATTTCTTCCTCTAGTAGGTGAACAGTCTGTTGGTAGAGGACCTTTAGTTTTTTGGGTCGATGTGAATCTTCAATTATTTTGTAGCCAAGCTTTTGTTTAATGTTAACTTCTTCCACTAAGTCTTGGAACTTCTTGTCGTATCTGTGGACAGTTTATTGAAACTCCTCTCTACTGATTGCCTGGTTGCTGTTCGCTTTTGCGTTTCTGCTTCCCTTTGAGCAGGGTTCGCACTTCAATTTCCTTTTTGAATTGCACTCTTCTTTTCGCCTCACAGGCCTGTTGATGTGGTTTGATTCTCTTTGTGGGGTGCCTTAGGCACTATCTTCATCAGATTGGACAGCAGATTGCCTTTCATTGTCCGGGTCTGTGGACCAAATGTAACGGCTGCTCTCTTTTCAAATTCAAGGAAAACTTTACACCGCCCAGTTCATTTCAGCGGTTTCAAATCGGTCCGGATATTTTGTTTTTGCGGTTGACTCTTGTGAACTGTATTATCCGCTATACTGTAGATTTCAGTTGCATTACTTGTTACTCTATTAGCCTCAATAATTAATTGCTCAGCTTTAATGAAGAACAAACTGGTTTCTCTCAGAATAACAAAATAATTCAAAATGCAAGAATCAAATTTTGCTAGAGTTTCTGTTAATAAAATCAATTTATAATTGAAAAATGCAAAAGCCCCTATTGCAAGTTCTAGACAACCATCTTATTTACTGGTTAGGGCAATTAAATTCTATCTCCGATGTGTTAATTTTTCGGAGACTCTTTCCGATAATCAAAGTTAACAAATGTAAGAAATTTTGCACTTTGTGCTTTTCAAAGCGCTCAATTGGTCAATAGCAAAATTTATGAAATTTATTTGGCTTCGTTAAAAACAGTAAAAGAAACTAATTTTCTGCTTTACACAAAGTTTCTTTTTTTGTACTTTGTTCCTCATCCTCAGAAGGAAAGAATATCAAAACTAATTCTGTTTTCAAGCAGGCAAAGTTAAGCTAAAACTGTACAATCACTAATATGATCTACAGAAACGAGTCACGATAACAACTAATTTATTGTTCAAGAAAGTGTGCTTCAATACGCACCGTATGTCAGTTTAAGAAGACAAAATTGACGAGTTTTAACTGATTTTTGGTAGCTGTTCAAGCTCTATTTATACAACCGCACCTGTCAAAATTGCATCTCTGATTGGTTGTAGATGATTATGTTGTAAAATTTTCGGAAAACACTGAGTCTGAGGTTCGGGATACCTTATACAGCGCCCCGCACTCTCTGAATTGGTGGGAAAATTGCAAAACTCATCGAATCTTGCTTACCAAGTTGGGTATCTCTTACTCCATTTGAGCTCAATTTGCGTAAGTTTGAACACTTGAATACCTGCCGGTAATAGCGTAGTTCGAGTCCGAGCTTCAATTTAAATTCATGTATGGCAATTACGTACTAATAATAGTTACTAATGCTTGAAATGGCCTTGAAGCAATATTCAATTTGGTTGTTGAATTAGTAAGTTCAGCCGCCACACTTAGACCTGTTTAAAAGAGGACCAATGATAATCAATTGAGACTCAAGTCGGGGACGACTTTTCATTCGACTTATTTAGTTGGTTTTTAAAACCTCAGTCTTAATGGCATCAATACTGTTGTTTCGTAAAAATGGAGTTTGTTAACTTTTGTTAACTTTCTGTTTTTTGTAAACTTCTGCAATAGCATCACTAAGAACGAGCACAATCGCATTTTTAAAGAGTTGGAAGTTATGTATTTTTTTGTTTTCGTTAAAAATAAAGACAGTTATTGATTTTTAGTTGTTGGTTGTCAGTAATTAGTTGAAAATTGTTAAAATTTTAAAACTTCAGTTTATGAATTTATGATCTTTGTAACACTTTTATATTCTTTCTGTCAATAGGTAACTAACTCTCTGTAAATGTAGGCTGTAGAGTCTCTTTAGCGTGCCAAAATTCAATTTTACTAATTTTTTTTGTTTTCAACAAAAAAATTTTTTGGCTTTGATTATACGCAGTTTCATTTTTTAAAAAGAATTTTTGAATATCTGCCGTTTTTTAGCTGATTTTATAATTTACTACCATAGCAACAATCCAATGAGGTCTTGTGGCGTTGAAATGTTGCGAAATATGTAAAGTTCTCAGTGAAAATACAACTGCTTTAAGGGCTGTAACAGTAATGTGTATATGGTGACCTCCGCACCAAAGAGCCAACTCATATATATACGTATATATATGAAAATTACTATATTTATATTTTTCCATATAAATAAAATTCTATAATTTATCTGACTAAACTTATTAAATTTTTGCTGAGTCATATATACATTTATATGAAAATTACTATATTTTCTTGTTTTTTCCATATAAATAAAAATCTATCATTTATTTGACTAACTTTACTAAATTTTTCTATTTTTAATTATCTGCGAAGCAAATTCACTGGTAAAACCTAAATTCACCATTACTATCTCTAATACCTTTATCATCAAATAGATCAATAGCTATTTTATATTGTTCTTTAGTTTCTAAATGATGTTTTTTACAACCAATAATATAATTAGTTACATATTTAGTTTTACCTTCATATATAGCACTAGTATAATCTTCAATTGTAATCTGTTTTTTAATAGTGGCATTAGTTATACCTTTTAACTTTTTCTCTTCTTCTCTTTTAACAGTATTGTAACAATATGCTTTAGCTTTAAGGAAACATGCTTCTATAATAGTATCATTGGATAATTAATCTTTCATCTTACTTAACACATTATTATGTAAAATATCTTTTATCTTATCCATTTCCTTTCCTATAGTACTATCTAAAGGAATATTTATGTTTATAAATATACTATCTGTATCTGTGTAATGATGACTACATTCTAATTCTTTTTCAAAGTAATCATATATGGCTTTATACATATATAGCTTAGCTTTTTCTAATATAACAAAACCTATATAAATAAACTTATCTAATTTTACACTACCTCGAGTTTTATGTACAGCTACTAATTCATTATCGAATTCCACAGCATATTTAAAACTAATATTTTCTAATAATTTTATATACCTATTACCTATCTACATCATTAACTAACTCTATATCTTGTCTATTATATACATTTTCTATTGTTTTTCCATAGAAGGCCTTATTCATCAGTTTAAAGAATACATCTCCAAAATTATCACCTTTAGCTTCAGCTCTTTTTCTTTTCCATATATTAAACCCAATATAGGGCTTCAACCATTTTCTCTTACTATATTCTAACTTTTGCTTAATTGTAATATCTTCCAATTTCAAACCATGATCTAAATACCAATCTAACATCTCTCCATCTATTACATAATCTACCTTATCTGTTAATTTTAGCATTAACTTCTCATTAGGTTTATATCCTTTCTTTTTATTTACACTTTGATAATCTGTAAATTGATCTACACATGCTTTTGTTTTCTCAAGGAAGAATGGATATTTATTTGTTTTCTGTTTCAACTCATCACTATACTCAATATCAATGTTGTAGATATAACCTTTGTTGGAGCTAGGTTTAGTGTAGCCCAATTCATCTGCGAAGTCAGTTCCTGGACACATACTTTAATCTCACCAGTAGGTAAAGCTTGAACCATAGCAGAAGCATATAATGAGTTGAAGTCTAAATACTTTAAATAATTCTCTTTAACAGCATACTCAGGATCTATCTGTTTGTTCAAACATTTTACATGACAATCACCCAATACTGAAGCTAACCCACCTCTAATACCATGTTGTATTGTATCATAAATATTAACTGTATTTTCTTTATAATACTTAAGTCTAACATTAGTATATTTTAACCCACACAACCAGGTTAACCCAGGAGTAGAATATGTGTAACATGGATCTATTTCATAATATTCTAAACACATAGCTCTAAATTTTTCAAATACATCAACTGATAACAATACATCTGTTTTAAGTTATAACATCATATAATCCTTTATTGTCTCACATTTAGTAACTTTCCAACAATCTATTGCTTGCTTTTACTCTTTATCTGTAATACCACTTTGTTTCAACTTAGAATAGAATGCTGCCTTGGGTGGTAAAGTTGTTTCATGTAGTTTATCTATACTATCAAACCATTCATATGGGAATATACCTTTACGTCTTTCTAAGCCACATTTATTTAATGTTGTACATTCTTCATTACTCAATGTTTTACTTATAGCATCTAAGCTAAGTGGATGGAAGAACCTAAACATATCTAATGCTTTAGCATAACCCATATCAGTACTAAAATAATTCTCATCAGCTTTAGTTAAAACTTTCAGTCTAACTTTCTTTGCTAGTTTAGTTATAAATGGATTATTATCATAATTAGAAGAATTAAATGCATACATTGGTACAAATCCGTGAAACGGCTTCGCCGATGTGTTTTTAGCTTGGAGGTTACATTTATTGTGAGCATATCCTCTAAATTTACCATTTAGATGATCATGATCTCTAACGATATCTTTGAAGCCGGTTTCCGGGTCTGCACCTAAGTTCTCATTACAATAATAACATGAGGTAGTAGTAGTAAGTGGAGTAATAGTGTCTTCTTTCAATGGAATATTTATACTAAATATATCTTTAAATAATTTATTATAATAATCTACTCTTTCTACAAACCAATCAACTACTTTATCACCACAGTTACATTCATACTTATCTTCTAATATATCAGGATAGTCACTTTTTATATATAAACAACAAGCAATAGGTAAGTACTTACCATTTTTTATTATACATTCAAAATCATAATACATTGCAAATGGTACTCTGTTTTTATAATGGAACTTATCAAACTTTAGGTAATCATATTTATGGAATGTTGTTCTTCCTATATGTTTCTGTGTATTACATAAATCCAAATGTTTATTTAATGCATCTTCTGTTCTAAATGATACACAACATTTTAGACAAGAATAAAATTTATTATGATTAGATGATGTTCTTAATAGGAATGATACATTTTTACATAGGAAGTAATGATTATCCCAGTATAATATGTTACATCTTTTATGATCCTTATGATTAAATAATACTGGATTAAAAGTTTTATTTTTATTTAGATTAAACACATTAAATAATACTTTATCTTTATTTAGTTCTTGTATTTTCTTTAAGTGATAATAATCACATGGGGGTGTAACTCCTATTGGTAATTTTATCTCATTAATATATTCAGGTTTGTTATATTGACTAACTCTACTTGGATGATCTTTAGCAGGATGTAGATAAGCAATTAGACACCATAGCAAACACTTTTTATCGGTATTATGTATATTAAGTATATATCTAGACTTGAATGGTAACTCAGTATCTCATCCACCACTAGGATAAAACCTATGCATATACATTGTCCTTTTAACAAATCGTTGCATGCTCCATCCAGTTTGATTCAGTTCCTGTTCCTGCATTATTGTCTCTAGTTCCCCATTCAATAAATCCAAGTCATGTGCACCATTATATTGCCTAGTCATTAACCTAAAGGTGAATTCGTTTTCTTCTAGTTTATCATCCGTAGGTTTTGTATACTTAACTACATCAAAGGTGTTAAACTTAATATGGGGATGTATGTTATGCAAGGACTCCAGTATATTTAAGAATTTAGTATCTTCATAACTTTAACTAGTTATTATTATTTGATTATGCTTCATGTTATGATCTAATCCTAACTCATTGACTTTATCTCGCCACTTCCCATCAACAAGTTTTTTCT
This sequence comes from Convolutriloba macropyga, assembly GCF_964194025.1. Classification (NCBI taxonomy): domain Eukaryota; kingdom Metazoa; phylum Xenacoelomorpha; order Acoela; family Convolutidae; genus Convolutriloba; species Convolutriloba macropyga. Next base: position 17,413,188 of record NC_134481.1, read on the forward strand.
TAACATTTTCCTTTTGTTCATCTGACTAATTTTGTTCATTTTTATTCTTATATCTATTATTACATATATTGCAATATCCTTCAGTTATATTCTTATCTATATCCTTATCCTTATCCTTATCCTTTCCCTCTACATTATCTAGATGCATCTTTGTTTTTAAATGTTGGTCAACACTATATTGACTCAGACTTGTCTTACATATCACGCAATCAAACTTACTTCCATTCCTTACTATTTCCCCAGTAACCAATCTCACATTATTCCTATGTTTTATGTTGTTACATGTTTATTATAAGCAGTATTATTATCAAGATACATATCACAATTATCACAAAATTTTATTCCTTCTTCAGGATACTGCTCATCCAATTTTTGTTCTATATATTCATTAGTAACTTTTATTCCATCCTCATTAGCACTCTCAATAATTTTATTTCTATTTTACATTCGCTCATTCTTTTTATGTTTAAGTGATTGAATGTGTCTGTTATAATTCTTTCGAGTCATCTCTTCATCACATTCTTCACATCTAAACTTATTTGTTTTAGGCTTTTGAACATTGACAAAATCATCAAATGAGTCTAAATCCGAGTCCTTATCTTTATCAGAATCTACATCTTTATCAGAATCTACATCTTTATCTTTATCCTTATCCTTATCATAACCACTTGGTGGATCTAAATCTGGATAATATTTTGCTTCTACCTTTCGCATTGACTCACGCATATCTTCTTCTTTTTGTTTTAATTTTGCATCGTGTTTATCAAATGTTTCTTTTATTTCTTCATTTATTTGATTAAACCTTCTGATTGATTCTAAAGATTTTTCTATTTCTACGTTTTGTCTTTCCTTATCTACTGGTTTGATTTCTTCCCTTGGTTTATTTTTATTTTTTAACATTTGGACCGCCATACTAGAAGCACTAGATTGGGCTTGTCCATGAGATTGAGCTTGTCCATGAGATTGGACTTGACATCTTCCAGTTAGAATAATCCCGTTGTTTTCCTGCACATTCATTTTTATATGCCAAATTTTGAAATAAAAATTATTTATATACCTTTTCAATACCATAAAAATGATTAGTACCAAATGCGATAAAAGTAAAAATAAAACTTGGTGTTGGAGTTGTGATGAATGCCAAAGTAAACCTTTATCATGTTTTGTATGTGATGAAATTATAACATATAAAGAAAGACATAGTCATATGAGTAAGCATTATAATGATCCAGACCAATATCTAACATGTCATAAAGGTAAAGTAAATAAACATATTTCTCACTATAGACTCAAACATTACACTTGTAGGATATGCTTATATCTAAATAAACATAGATTTGGACACACTAAAGAAAGATTTAAAGAACTTGCAAAGAAATATAATATCAGCGAAGCTGCTTCCCAAATCAAAGTTTAGTCCTATTTAAAATGTTACTTGATTTCCCGTTATTTATTATATTGGTATTTATTATTATAATTGCTTATTGGAATTATGATAAATATTCTGACTTAAGGAAGAGATTCAAAGGATATAGGAATATTGTAGCAGAACCATTTGAAACTAAAAAACATAACTTTATTATTTATGGTCCATCTAATTCTGGTAAAACAACTTTTATAAAAGATTATTGTTGTTTGTATGAGGGTGTTAATGTATTCTGTATTGATGGTATTGAGTGGAAGGGATATAATGTATATGGCATTGATGATTTAAAATTATTAGATAATGGGAGATGATATGGGAGAAAACATTAGATTACCAGCCATAGACTCATTGTAATCGAAAAGTAGACATCACAATATTAATATAATACGTGTAGGTCATACTGTAACAGATTTAAATACAGAAGCAAGAGATAATACCCCTGCTATATATATATATATATATATATATATATATATATATTACTTTAAAAAGTTCACAACAATTCTTTGAAAGGATACAAGAGAAGTTTGAAATTGATTCTAATCTATATAGATTTAAACATTATAACTTTGGTGTAATAAATTATAATACTATTAGTGACTATTATATTGTATTAGATAAAGACAAAAATGCTGTATATGATTTTAGGATAGGTGATCTTGATATTGAGAAGTATGTTGATTATACAGAGTTTAAGGAAAAGGAATATAATATACTAAGTAGTTATTTAACAGATAGAATGATAGAACCAACACATATTAAACCAAAAGAGTTAATGTTCTATTTTGAAGAACATTTAGAGTTTAAGGGAATACATAAATCCATTAATTTATATAAAATATATACAAATATAAAAAATGTACTTAGTGAGATACATAGTGGCTATTATGCTATAGCTGGCATAGTTACTATGGTAGGATTTGGTTATTCTTACTTTCAAAAACATGGTAATAATAATGATAATAATTTTAATGGTATAGATATAATGAATACAGATAAAACAAAAATTAAATTAAAAAATGGTAAGAATATGACAATAGGTTATGGTTTGATTGATAAAAGCAATTATGATCTCAATCATCCATTCAATATAGTATGTGTTTTAGCTAGTTGCCTTGTAAGTATTTATGCAACTCATAATCATATTAATTCTATATCTAAAGTGAGAGTAATATGTAGAGAACGTAATAATGAAATTGATACTAGTAGTGGTTATCCAGAACATGAACTAATGGATCATTATAATATTTTTCATAAAAATTTAATGATAAGATGCACGAAATGTATGCAAAGAATATATAGTAGTTATCACTTTAAGGATAGATGTATGGATAAACGTACAGGCCTTATATCATCAGTACATAGTTATATTGACTATACCGATATTAATGATAATGATAGTAATGATAATAATGATATCAATAAAGATAATAAAGATAATGATTTAAATAAAGTTTTAAATGAACTGAAAGATAATATTAAAGAAGATTTAAAAGAATATATTAGGACTAATTTAAAACAAGAGATTATTAATGAATTAAAACTAGAGATTAAAAATGAAATAAAAAAAGAAGTTAAAAATGAAATAGAAGGAGGTGCTATAGATAATTTAAAGACTGATGTCAATATTAAGAATCCATCTAAAGAAATTAAATCAACTTGGACTTGTTGTTTTTGCAAAATTGAAAAGAATAATGGTTGTTTTTTATAAGACTGGAGGTTTATGTAAAGAGTGTTCCTCTGAAAAGGTTCAATGTCAATTGTGTAACATTTTTCTAAATAGGTCTTCCCTTAGAAAACATATGAAGAGACCACATATAAAATAGAAAGATAATTTTTAATGAAAAATTAATTATAAGCCTTATATTTATGAGATAATTCTCTCAATTATACCTTTTAGTTTGTTAATTACAAAAATTACACAGAATAACACAGAATAACAAGGATAACTAGAATTATGGATTAAATGGAATCTTAGTAATTCTGCACGAGTGCAGAATTACTAAGATTCTAATTTAATCCATAATTCTAGTTATCCTTGTTATTCTGTGTTAATCTGTGTAATTTTTGTAATTAACAAACTAAAAGGTATAATTGAGAGAATTATCTCATAAATATATGGCTTATAATTAATTTTTCATTAAAATTTATCTTTCTAATTTATATATGGTCTCTTCCTATGTTTTCTAAGGGAAGACCTATTTAGAAAAATGTTACACAATTGACATTGAATCTTTTCAGAGGAACACTCTTTACATAAACCTCCAGTCTTTTAGAAACAATCTTTATTCTTTTCAATTTTGCAAAAACAACAAGTCCTAGTTGATTTAATTTCATTAGATGGATTCTTAATATTAACATCAGTCTTTAAATTCTTTATAGCACCTCCTTCTATTTCATTTTTAACTTCTTTTTTATTTCATTTTTAATCTCTAGTTTTAATTCATTAATGATCTCTTGTTTTAAATTAGTCCTAATATATTCTTTTAAATCTTCTTTAGTATTATTTTTCAGTTCATTTAAAACCTTATTTAAATCATTATCTTTATTATCTTTATTGATATCAATATTATCATTACTATCATTATCATTAATATCGAAATAGTCAATATAACTCTGTACTGATGATATAAGGCCTGTACGTTTATCTATACATCTATCTTTAAAGTTATAACCACTATATATTCTTTGCAAACATTTCGTGCATCCTACCATTAAATTTTTATGAAAAATATTATAATGATCCATTAGTTCATGTTCTGGATAACCACTACTAGTATCAATTTCATTATTGCATTCTCTACATATTACTCTTTTTTTTAGATATAGAATTAATATGATTATGAGTTGCATAAATACTTACAAGGCAACTAGCTAACGCATATACCATATTGAATGGATGATTGAGATCATAATTGCTTTTATCAATCAGACCATAACCTATTGTCATATTCTTACCATTTTTTAATTTAATTTTTGCTTTATCTATATTCACTATCTTTATACCATTAAAATTATTATCATTATTTTTACCATGTTTTCGAAAGTAAGAATAACCAAATCCTACCATAGTAACTATGCCAGCTATAGCATAATAGCCACTATGTGTCTCACTAAGTACATTTTTTTTATTTGTATATATTTTATATAAATTATTGATTTATGTATTCCCTTAAACTCTAAATATTCTTCAAAAATAGAACAATAACTCTTTTGGTTTAATATGTGTTGGTTCTATCATTCTATCTGTTAAATAACTACTTAGTATATTATATTCTTTTTCCTTAAACTCTGTATAATCAACATACTTCTCAATATCAAGATCACCTATCCTAGAATAATATACAACATTTTATCTTTATCTAATACAATATAATAGTCAGTAATAGTATTATAATTTATTACACCATAGTTATAAAGTTTAAATCTATATAGATTAGAATCAATTTTAAACTTCTCTTGTCCTCTTTCAAAGAATTGTTGTGAACTATTTAGAGTAATATATATAGCAGGGGTATTATCTCTTGCTTTTGTATTTATATCTGTTACAGTATGACCTACACATATTATATCAATTTTGTGATGTCTACTTTTCGAAAACAATGAGTCTATAGCTGGTAATCTAATGTTTTCTCCCATATCATCAAATATAAAAAGACTATTAGCAAAACTATCTAAGTTATCTAATAATTTTAAATCATCAATGCCATATACATTATATCCCTTCCACTCACTACCATCAATACAGAATACATTAACAGTCTCATACAAACCGCAATAATCTTTCATAAAAGTTGTTTCACCAGAATTAGATGGACCTTAAAAATTAAAGTTATGTTTTTTAGTTTCAAATGGTTCTGCTACAATATTCCTATATCCTTTGAATCTCTTCCTTAAATCAGAATATTTATCATAATTCCAATAAGCAATTATAATAATAAATACCAATATAATAAATAACGGGAACGCAAGTAACATTTTAAATAGGACTAAACTTTGATTGGGGAACCAGCTTCGCTGATATTATATTTCTTTGCCTGTTCTTTAAATCTTTCTTTAGTGAGTCCAAATCTATGTCTATTTAGATATAAGCATATCCTACAAGTGTAAAGTTTGAATCTATAGTGAGAGATATGTTTATTTACTTTATACTTATGACATGTTAGATATTGATGGATCATTATAATGCTTACTCATATGATTATGTCTTTCTTTATATGTTATAATTTCATCACATACAAAACGTAATAAATGTTTACTTTGGCATTCATCAGAACTCCAACACCAAGCTTTATTTTTACATTTATCGCATTTGGTACTAATCATTTTTATAGTATTGAAAAGGTATATAAATAATTTTTATTTCAAAATTTGGCATATAAAAATGAATGTGCAGGAAAACAACGGGAACATTCTAACTGGAAGAGCTCAAGTCCAATCTCATGGACAAGCTGATTCTCATGGACAAGCCCAATATAGTGCTTCTAGTATGGTGGTCCAAATGTTGAAAAATTAAAAAAAACCAAGGGAAGAAATCAAACCAGTAGATAAGGAAAGACAAAAGGTAGAATTAGAAAAATCTTTAGAATCAATCAGAAGGTTTAATCAAATAAATGAAATAAAAGAAACATATGATAAACACGATGCAAAATTAAAACAAAAAGAAGGAGATATGCGTGAGTCATTGCGAAAGGTAGAAGCAAAATATTATCCAGATTTAGATCCACCAAGTGGTTATGATAAAGATGTAGATTCTGATAAAGATAAGGACTCAGATTTAGACTCATTTGATGATTTTGTCTATGTTCAAAAGCCTAAAACAAATAGGTTTAGATGTGAAGAATGTGATGAAGAGATGACTCGAAAGAATTATAACAGACACATTCAATCACTTAAACATAAAAAGAATGAGCGAATGTATAAAAGAAACCAACATTTTTGAGAGTGCTAATGAGGATGGAATAAAAGTTACTAATGAGGATATAGAACAAAAATTGGATGAGCAGTATCCCGAAGAAGGAATAAAGTTTTGTGGTAGTTGTGATATGTATCTTGATAATAATACTGCTTATAATAAACATGTAACAACATTAAAACATAGGAATAATGTGAGATTGGTTACTGGGGAAAAAGTAAGGAATGGAAGTAAGTTTGATTGTGTGATATGTAAGACAAGTCTGAGTCAATATAGTGTTGACCAACAATTAAAAACAAAGATGCATCTAGATAATGTAGAGGGAAAGGATAAGGATAAGGATAAGGATATAGATAAAAATAAAACTGAAGGATATTGCAATATATGTAATAATAGATATAACAATAAAAATGAACACAATGAATCAGATGATCATATAGAAAATGTTAATCAGAAAAAACTTGTTGATGGGAAGTGGCGAGATAAAGTCAATGAGTTAGGATTAGATCATAACATGAAGCATAATCAAATAATAATAACTAGTAGTAGTTATGAAGATCCTAAATTCTTAAATATACTGGAGTCCTTGCATAACATACATCCCCATATTAAGTTTAACACCTTTGATGTAGTTAAGTATACAAAACCTACGGATGATAAACTAGAAGAAAACGAATTCACCTTTAGGTTAATGGCTAGGCAATATAATGGTGCACATGACTTGGATTTATTGAATGGGGAACTAGAGACAATAATGCAGGAACAGGAACTGAATCAAACTGGATGGAGCATGCAACGATTTGTTAAAAGGACAATGTATATGCATAGGTTTTATCCTAGTGGTGGATGTGATACTGAGTTACCCTTCAAGTCTAGATATATACTTAATATACATAATACCGATAAAAAGTGTTTGCTATGGTGTCTAATTGCTTATCTACATCCTGCTAAAGATCATCCAAGTAGAGTTAGTCAATATAACAAACCTGAATATATTAATGAGATAAAATTACCAATAGGAGTTACACCCCCATGTGATTATTATCACTTAAAGAAAATACAAGAACTAAATAAAGATAAAGTATTATTTAATGTGTTTAATCTAAATAAAAATAAAACTATTAATCCAGTATTATTTAATCATAAGGATCATAAAAGATGTAACATATTATACTGGGATAATCATTACTTCCTATGTAAAAATGTATCATTCCTATTAAGAACATCATCTAATCATAATAAATTTTATTCTTGTCTAAAATGTTGTGTATCATTTAGAACAGAAGGTTTAATCAAATAAATGAAATAAAAGAAACATATGATAAACACGATGCAAAATTAAAACAAAAAGAAGGAGATATGCGTGAGTCATTGCGAAAGGTAGAAGCAAAATATTATCCAGATTTAGATCCACCAAGTGGTTATGATAAAGATGTAGATTCTGATAAAGATAAGGACTCAGATTTAGACTCATTTGATGATTTTGTCTATGTTCAAAAGCCTAAAACAAATAGGTTTAGATGTGAAGAATGTGATGAAGAGATGACTCGAAAGAATTATAACAGACACATTCAATCACTTAAACATAAAAAGAATGAGCGAATGTATAAAAGAAACCAACATTTTTGAGAGTGCTAATGAGGATGGAATAAAAGTTACTAATGAGGATATAGAACAAAAATTGGATGAGCAGTATCCCGAAGAAGGAATAAAGTTTTGTGGTAGTTGTGATATGTATCTTGATAATAATACTGCTTATAATAAACATGTAACAACATTAAAACATAGGAATAATGTGAGATTGGTTACTGGGGAAAAAGTAAGGAATGGAAGTAAGTTTGATTGTGTGATATGTAAGACAAGTCTGAGTCAATATAGTGTTGACCAACAATTAAAAACAAAGATGCATCTAGATAATGTAGAGGGAAAGGATAAGGATAAGGATAAGGATATAGATAAGAATAAAACTGAAGGATATTGCAATATATGTAATAATAGATATAACAATAAAAATGAACACAATGAATCAGATGATCATATAGAAAATGTTAATCAGAAAAAACTTGTTGATGGTAAGTGGCGAGATAAAGTTAATGAGTTAGGATTAGATCATAACATGAAGCATAATCAAATAATAATAACTAGTAGTAGTTATGAATATCCTAAATTCTTAAATATACTGGAGTCCTTGCATAACATACATCCCCATATTAAGTTTAACACCTTTGATGTAGTTAAGTATACAAAACCTACGGATGATAAACTAGAAGAAAACGAATTCACCTTTAGGTTAATGACTAGGCAATATAATGGTGCACATGACTTGGATTTATTGAATGGGGAACTAGAGACAATAATGCAGGAACAGGAACTGAATCAAACTGGATGGAGCATGCAACGATTTGTTAAAAGGACAATGTATATGCATAGGTTTTATCCTAGTGGTGGATGAGATACTGAGTTACCATTCAAGTCTAGATATATACTTAATATACATAATACCGATAAAAAGTGTTTGCTATGGTGTCTAATTGCTTATCTACATCCTGCTAAAGATCATCCAAGTAGAGTTAGTCAATATAACAAACCTGAATATATTAATGAGATAAAATTACCAATAGGAGTTACACCCCCATGTGATTATTATCACTTAAAGAAAATACAAGAACTAAATAAAGATAAAGTATTATTTAATGTGTTTAATCTAAATAAAAATAAAACTATTAATCCAGTATTATTTAATCATAAGGATCATAAAAGATGTAACATATTATACTGGGATAATCATTACTTCCTATGTAAAAATGTATCATTCCTATTAAGAACATCATCTAATCATAATAAATTTTATTCTTGTCTAAAATGTTGTGTATCATTTAGAACAGAAGATGCATTAAATAAACATTTGGATTTATGTAATACACAGAACCGAAACATATAAGTAGAAGAACATTCCATAAAGATGATTACCCAAAGTTTGATAAGTTCCATTATAAAAACAGAGTACCATTTGCAATGTATTATGATTTTGAATGTATAATAAAAAATGGTAAACACTTACCTATTGCTTGTGGTTTATATATAAAAAGTGACTATCCTGATATATTAGAAGATAAGTATGAATGTAACTGTGGTGACAAAGTAGTTGATTGGTTTGTAGAAAGAGTAGATTAATATAATAAATTATTTAAAGATATATTTAGTATAAAAATTCCATTGAAAGAAAAGACTATTTCTCCACTTACTACTACTACCTCATGTTATTATTGTAATGAGAACTTAGGTGAAGACCCGGAAACCGGCTTCAAAGATATCGTTAGAGATCATGATCATCTAAATGGTAAATTTAGAGGATATGCTCACAATAAATGTAACCTCCAAGCTAAAAACACATCGGCGAAGCCGTTTCACGGATTTGTACCAATGTATGCATTTAATTCTTCTAAATATGATAATAATCCATTTATAACTAAACTAGCAAAGAAAGTTAGACTGAAAGTCTTAACTAAAGCTGATGAGAATTATTTTAGTATTGATATGGGTTATGCTAAAGCATTAGATATGTTTAGGTTCTTCCATCCACTTAGCTTAGATGCTATAAGTAAAACATTGAGTAATGAAGAATGTACAACATTAAATAAATGTGGCTTAGAAAGACGTAAAGGTATATTCCCATATGAATGGTTTGATAGTATAGATAAACTACATGAAACAACTTTACCACCCAAGGAAGCATTCTATTCTAAGTTGAAACAAAGTGGTATTACAGATAAAGAGTAAAAGCAAGCAATAGATTGTTGGAAAGTTACTAAATGTGAGACAATAAAGGATTATATGATGTTATAACTTAAAACAGATGTATTGTTATCAGTTGATGTATTTGAAAAATTTAGAGCTATGTGTTTAGAATATTATGAAATAGATCCATGTTACACATATTCTACTCCTGGGTTAACCTGGTTGTGTGGGTTGAAATATACTATTGTTAGACTTAAGTATTATAAAGAAAATACAGTCAATATTTATGATACAATACAACATGGTATTAGAGGTGGGTTAGCTTCAGTATTAGGTGATTGTCATGTAAAATGTTTGAATAAACAGATAGATCCTGAGTATGCTGGTAAAGAGACTTATTTAAAGTATTTAGACTTCAACTCATTATATGCTTCTGCTATGGTTCAAGCTTTACCTACTGGTGAGATTAAAGTATGTGTCCAGGAACTGGCTTCGCAGATGAATTGGGCTACACTAAACCTAGCTCCAACAAAGGTTATATCTACACCATTGATATTGAGTATAGTGATGAGTTGAAACAGAAAACAAATAAATATCCATTCTTCCTTGAGAAAACAAAAGCATGTGTAGATCAATTTACAGATTATCAAAATGTAAATAAAAAGAAATGATATAAACCTAATGAGAAGTTAATGCTAAAATTAACAGATAAGGTAGATTATGTAATAGATGGAGAGATGTTAGATTGGTATTTAGATCATGGTTTGAAATTTGAAGATATTACAATTCAGCAAAAACTAGAATATAGTAAGAGACAATGCTTAAAGCCCTATATTGAGTTTAATATATGGAAAAGAAAAGAAGCTAAAGCTAAAGGTGATAAATTTGGAGATGTATTCTTTAAACTGATGAATAATGCCTTCTATGGAAAAACAATAGAAAATGTATATAATAGACAAGATATAGAGTTAGTTATTGATGTAGATAGGTATATAAAATTAGTATAAAATATTAGTTTTAAATATGCTGTGGAATTCGATAATGAATTAGTAGCTGTACATAAAACTCGAGGTAATGTAAAATTAGATAAGTTTAATTATATAGGTTTTGTTGTAATAGAAAAAGCTAAGCTATATATGTATAAAGCCATATATGATTACTTTGAAAAAAAATTAGATTGTAGTTATCATTACACAGATAAAGATAGTATATTTATAAACATAAATATTCCATTAGATAGTACTATAGAAAAGGAAATGGATAAGATGAAAGATATTTTACATAATAATGAGTTCAGTAAGATGAAAGATGAATAACCCAATGATACTATTATAGAAGCATGTTTCCTTAAAGCTAAAGCATATTGTTACAATACTGTTAAAAGAGAAGAAGAGAAAAAGTTAAAAGGTATAACTAAAGCCACTATTAAAAAACAGATTACAATTGAAGATTATACTAGTGCTATATATGAAGGTAAAACTAAATATTTAACTAATTATACTATTGATAGTAAAAAACATCATTTAGAAACTAAAGAACAATATAAAATAGCTATTGATCCATTTGATGATAAAGGTATTAGAGATAGAAATGGTGAATTTAGGTTTTGTCATTGAATTTGCTTCGCAGATAATTAATAATAGAAAAATTTAGTAAATTTAGTCATATAAATGATAGATTTTTATTTATATGGAAAAAACAAGAAAATATAGTAAGTTTCATATATATGTATATATGACTCAGCAAAAATTTAACAAATTTGGTCAAATAAATGATAGAATTTTATTTATATGGAAAAATGTAAATACAGTAATTTTCATATATATACGTATATATATATATGAGTTGGCTCTTTGGTGCGGAGGTCACCATATACACAAAACTTGTAACACCGTCTTCTTGCTAATTTGTTTGTTTCTTTAAAAAAGCTTGACCATTTTTGTCTATTTTTGTAAAAAAAAAGGTAGGTCGGAATTGCTTATTTAACATTTTTAGACGAAGAGTTTTTAAGGGCTTGATTAATTACACATCGTGAGGTAGAAGTTAATCTTTTTAGCAATTTCAGTTGATACCTAATGCTTTTAATCAGTTAGAAAATAATTGTTATAGAAAATGGAAACTTACTTTTGATTTTTTCCTTTTCTGTGGTTTTATTTGAGTGGTTACGAAATCTCATTGAGGATGAGCCGCATATATCTTGGTAATGTACAGACCAGTTTGGATAGTTTAGTTGTTATCTGATGCCATATTGGTTTTGACATTTTGTTTTCTTCAAAACACAGACACAGAGTTTTGAATATAATTAATGTTTGATGTTTTGGAGTTTTAGCTTTGTCTTTTCTCGCAGTTCCATTATTGGCAGGTTTCGTCATTCTACTGCGGCATTATTTTTTCATTTAGTTTCTTGTTGGACAATATTTGAATTTCTGAAAAATTTTCTCTCTTTTCCTCATTTGGAAGACCATTAAGACGAAAATGCGAATGAGCGGGTTCGAAAAAATTATGTGCTAACTCACATTACCAAGCTTCCTCGTTTCACTTTGCAGTCAAAATATTTCCCCACCATTATTTTCACTGTTAGTTCTAATTTTCGATTCTTAACTCCGCCTCTTTTAATATATATATATATATATATATATATATATATATATATATATATATATATACATATATATATATATATAATATATATACATATATATATATATATGAATATATATATATATATATATATATATATATATATATATATCCCGGACCGAGGTTTCATCCTTAATCCACCCCTAATTAGCTGGGATCAGAGTGTAATGCAAATTCAATTCCTATTTATCGGGGAAAAGAGTGTAAGCGTGTGATTTTAAAAAATTACACTGTATTTACACTCTTTTCTCCACTCTTTTAGCACTCTTTGCAATGGAGTGATAAAAAAATTGTACGCTCTTATAGAATTGCCATTATAACCAAAATGAAACGTTAAATTCTTGTAGCAGTTGGGGCAATGGGTAATGCAAAAAGCGAAAGTAGCAAGTTGGACATAGGGAAGCGCGGGGGATCGATCCTCACTACCTGCTTCCACCTTTATTTTTTTTAAATTACACGCTTGTAATTACACACTTCCACCGTTAATTAAGCGGAGAAATAGGGGTGTAACTTTTTTTTTACACTCTTTACACTCTTTTCCCCGTTATTTTTTGGGGAAAACCCTCGGCCCGGGCTCCGTTTTTCCAAAGGCTTCACAGTTCAAAATTGGTGAGCTAACGGCGGAGGATATTTTCTTACCACACTTTTCACTACACCACTCCACTCCAGACACCAATCTTTATGGAAAATGGACAATTTAACCCGGAATTTATAAGTATCTCTTATTGGATATCTTACTGGAGTTTGTGTGTTAACAGAAGCCGTCTACAAAATAAGCCTTGAAAATTCAACATGTGTTCCACATTACGAATCAGGCACTCTCTTTTACAAAGAATTCAAAACTTTACCAGACGGAACAGAATTGAATGGCCATCAAGAGAAACTTTTGAGTAAATATAGCATCGCATATTGTAAGTGCCGCGAATAGCTCACAATGGACAACAAGACCAAAAATAAAAGGAAAAGAAAGATCTAGTTCGACAAAAAAGACTTCTTTCTTCATCAGAATTTATAATATCTGCAGATTATGGTATCGGGTACTCACATAATGCATTAATTGTACTATTAACTGGGCAATGCTTTTCATTTATTCATTATTCTTTACTGTGTAGAGACTGGTGTCTAGCAAGTAAAATTGGACGGTTATAAAAACGTATTTAACTCTATTGAACTCTACTTAGAAATTATCGCATATTTGTACTTAGAAGGGTTGAAATGTCGTCCAAGCGGCAGATCCATAGCTTGATAAAACCTCTTTTGTGGGTCTGTAAGTCTTTTCTACTCCCCCAGTGATAGCCGCAGCAAACGATCTTGATCAAAGCGCATGATTAACTTTTGTTCAACGTTACGCCAAATATCTAAAAATATCTTAAAAAACGCATTGAAATAGCATTAAGTTATTAACAGAAACAATTTTACTAAGCAGAGTAGATCTAAGCAAAGAAAAATAAATTACAGTTTACTCAAGTCTGACACTGGTACTATGAAAAATTAAAGTTCTTCCATGATGATTGCATCCATTTTCGTTAGGGTTTTCAAAAAACTCATAATAAGCAATTCATTATGAGGGGTGGAGCCGACATTCAAAAAAGACTTTTCTATTGCAGATGAGTTTACTTTCTAATTGAAGCACTAGTTTTCGATTCGCTGGCTGTAGCGCAGATTGGATGATGGTTAGTGCATTTTTTGAAAAAAAGGAAGTTGGTTTCTGGTGTGCTCATAAAATAATTCAGTATTTTTTACTCCAGAAAAGACTTTATTGGAAGAATTTGATGCTTCACTTTCATTCCAGAAGTACTGTCGTACTTTTTTCTATTGAAGCACCTCTTTAGAGCCCAGCTTAATTGTTTCTCCAAAATATTGAAACATCTTTTTTTTTCAAGCTGGGTAGTAAAAGGCCCGAGTAGTATAAATACTTTATCACTAATGCTTTCAGAAGTGATCTTGTCTGCTCAGAGAATTGGCCAGAAATACGTTTTATTTTTTTTTACATTCAACAATTTTGGGGTAATAAGTGTTTTAATTCTTCTTGAAAATATAAAGTGTAACCAAGATTTACACCAAGAGATATAACGAAAGTTACATTCGGTGTTTTATAATTATAAATCAACAATTGGTTTTTTGTCTCTTCCGTCTCTTCTAGTTTTGGTTTTTTGAAACTTTAATCAATTCAGCTTTTAAGTGATTGAGCATTAGACGATGCTTTTCAAAGTGTCATTTGGTCATCCAATGTCATCCGATCTCACTGTTGAATCAGGTTTTCTTAATCGAAATTTGATGAATCACTAATCAAAAGCTCAGAGGGCTTAATCGCCGGCCACTCTAGTATTCCTAATACTTTGACAACTGTTGCCTCGAAAAAAATATGTTCTGTATATTCTGCCGTTTATTACAAAAATATCCGTTTTTGTCTAATTTCTACATCACAAAGAGGAGGAATGTGATTGGCTGTCGTGGAAAACCTAACTCAATGAAAAATTTGTTGTTTATAGGTTCTAAAGTTTCACTGAAGTATGTATCAGTTTTCGTGCTGAGCGGATTGTGTTCTTTCGATGATTAATAAGTTTTTTATTCTCTACATCACATTATGATACTTAGTATAATCGTGTAAAAAAATTGACTACATAAAAACTTTCTAATTTTCAAGCTGATTTTCCATATATTGAATTGCACAAAAGTTGCAAAGTTGCACAAAACTCTCACTGCCGCTGTCGTTTTACTACAAACGTACTGAATTTTTGGGCCACAGAATAAAGAATCTGGATGAAAATCATTGATAACATGAAGATCTGATCAAAGAACGCTTGTGTCTGGCATGGTCTGATCTAGTGCTAAGAATTGATGATAGAGTGAAAACAGTCGCTTTGATCTCGCGCCCCAACCTGGAACAAAAGATGAACTCCTGGCAACTACTGGTGGTCAAAGTACATCATACACTTCTCACTGGTTGTTGATGAAATCTTGTAGAAAAAAATCTGCCATTTTATTCTAACAATTAAAACAGTTCTAACATGAAAAACCACGATTAGGTGAAATGTCCGAAAAGAGAGCAATGTTTGACTATCTTGCGAGGATATCAGCAAAATAACAAAAAATAATTAAAGGTTCCATAAAGTGACTGTTCACCAAAGTAAATGCAAATGAGCTGAAAACACTCTGCCTTTAGGGAATTCCGGAAAGTGGAGCTCTGTTCCCTGCTAAACAAATTTTGCTAAAAATTGTTCTTTTGGTTATGAGCCACAAAGCGAAAACCAAGCTCTTCTTGTTGTTATTGTAGTTTATGTGAGTCAAAAGGTAATTGCAACCTTTTGTATATAATTTTTCTCAAACAAAAAATTTAACAATTGTATCAGTTCTTTTTTGGTCTCTTTAATTCAGTTTTTACGTTCCCAGACTTGGGACTCAGAGCATTTCAGCGCTGAGCTAGCACATTTTACAAAGCAAAACTTACGTTGCATCTTCAGAATATACTAAATTTCATTATTTTTAGTTTTTTTTCAATATGATTATATTGATGTCACAGAGTTTGCCCAGGCTAAACCTATCCTATATAGTCTGAAAATTACTCATACCGCAAAATTAAGTCTGAGCAGAATGATGTCAATTACTATAGGAGTATACACGCCATTTATATGCAAGATAGTTTGTAGGCAATTGCCACAAGCCCATTTAGCCCATGTTACAAGTACCCACGCGGCCATCGCATATAAAGCTAACCTTGAGTAAACTTAAAAGTAAATTCAACTCAAAAATCAAAAACGACCAATGTAAATTGTGAAATGAACAGAGTACTGGCCATCTTAATAAACAGAATATCTACAGACTGGTTCAGCCATGTTTTGCTCTCCCACCAATCTTCAAGTTCAGCCAATGTTTCCTAACCAACAATTTGCACATTTTGTATGGGAAAAAAGGATGGAGAAACTAGTAAAACTCGTGGGCAATAAGTTGCTGAGCTGTAGCAAAAAACCTTATTTTTCTAAGAATATGCAATTCCAAGAAACTACTGAAAGGACATAAACTAAAAGAGTGAAGAGCAATTTGAACCCCTTTTTCCAATCCCTTCTATATGATAGCGAATACAAACGAAAAACTCTCACAAATAGCTTGATAGCAATAAGTCTAACGTTATATGTTTCATTTCAATTTTCATTGTTTTATGTGAAACTCTATCGAACTGCGTTATTAGTTTTTTCCGAAAAACGTCTGGAAATCTGCAAAAAAATCAGGAATATTCTGTTTATTCAGGAGTTTTTACGTAAATTTCGTCTAAACTTTTCAGCAAAAAATGCAAAAAAATGTTTAAAAAAGATTGAGATAAAATCTTTGCATATTCAAAACCACAATTATGCAATGAATCATATTCCATCGACTTGAAATGTATTAGAGCTCCTACTAGCTTGTTATGTTGATTCTATCGCAACACTATTACGGTGAGTTTAAAGTTTGAGACCTATGTGGGTTGCGACCTCAAAATCTCTTAGTTGATTGCAATTCTTTGCTCTCCACTGTGCCAACTGGTCTGGGCTACTGTCAAGTTTTGAAAACTTTAAAGGGTACTTCTAGCTTGAGCTTTTTGAACATTTAGGCCTAAAATTAGAAAAACAAGTGCCAAAAATGGGTACATACTCGTTGAGTTTTGTTTGCTGTAGTTGATATTTTGCTATAAAAGGTGTCTGCCTAATTTCGACTCAATTATTAGATTTTGTTCTCAGAACAGCTTAATTTCATGAGTTATTACCCAAGAAATTGTATGGTTTTGTCCAAATTCGGGCATAGCCGAAACAGCGAAAAAGATGCTAGTTGTTTGATTTCAAGATATATGTACTTAGTTTTTTGCGTGATCTAACTACACCAGCGCAATGATATCTAATCTTTTATTGAAGTTCCAAGTTTTGGAGGTTTTTCAACTATTTTGTAAATGTTTGAGCTTTTTTACCAACTTTTTCCTCATTTCTGTACTCATTGTGAAATGAAATAACTCAAATTTGATAAGCAATTTTTGTAATTACCAGAAAATTATAGTATACTGTATGAAATAATGTTTTTGTCGAGAAAATTGACGCAAAAATGACAAATTTTAAACTATATAGCCAGTTTCTTAAAGTTCTTCCCTTTTTTCAAAAAAAAATTGGAGCATGCTATGGGGCGCCTATTGTTGCGCAGGAAAAATTTATATAAAGAAATAATTGCTTCTTCTCCAATTTTTTGGCTCAGTTGATTTTTTCGAATAATATTTCTCATTTGTTGACTCAGTTTTTCTTAAAGTTTTCTTAGCCATGCTAATAGACGCTGCTTGAAAAATTAGTTTCTTCGCAGAAAGGAATCTTCGATTGTCTCCCGAATCTTGCAGCCAGTTTGTTTTAATTCGTGCTAAATTTGATCACATTTTTTGGTTTACATAGGTCACAACTTTCACGCTTTATTTCAAGCTTAACTAACTGTTGATATTGATTAAAATGTGAGTATTAACAGTCAATGAATTACGCAACATTTATAAATACGCTTGAAGAGGTCAAAGCCGCAGATCAAAAGAAACTGAACAAACCAAAAAAACTCATCATTATTTCAGAGTGCATTTGGTGGTAAAATTCCATTTGAGCGATTGCCAGCTGTCATTTGTTATAAGCTGCGAACTTTTTTATATTGAAGCTGAAATAAACATAATATTAAATCTAACTGAAACTGCTCACCAAATTAGAGTTCTTGACACTTTCAAACTTTTTCCAATTTCGCTACCGATGTGCGTCAAGGCGGCTAGTGGCACTTACTTTCCGATAAAATTCTGATTATGCTAAATTTCTTTTTAAAAACAAACAAATTTTTTTATACGGTTATAAAAAATGTGTATTCAAAAGAAAAAAGGACAGAATAAAAAATATTTTTACGCTTTTCACCGTCCGTTTTTTATCTTTTTTAATATTTTGAATAGTTAAAATCATTTAATTTTTTTGGTTGGTATCAGAACAGTTTTGCCATGTTACAAGACACAAAAAAAAATTATAAAACGTTGAATCTAGAAAACTTAAAAAGAATAAGCTTAAAAAATAAAAAGATAAGGAAAGGATAATTTTTTCTCGCTTTTTCTTCTTGTCTCCCAAAAATGATATTTGCTAAATATAGTATCATGCAGTTGATTTATATTGATTTATTCAACTAAAATTGCATCAAAATCAACTCCTCATGTACACCAAAAGTATCTGAAACAATTATTCTGGAGAAGGAAGAAAAACTAAACAAAATTAAAATACGTCGTTCCAATTGATTTCTCTGGCTTCCTGAACAAACGGAGTTGTCTGAATACTAAATATTAGGGCTTTTTTGTAGACTAGCGGATTCAGCAGAGGCAACATTTGAAAGATCTAACAGAAAAATCTAGCAGTATTTGAAAAAAAAAATGCTTTTGCCATTTTCTGCTCGCGCTTGCTCCCAAACCAAATCCTATTGAAGTTTCATATAACTGAAAATTTTGGATTTGCACAAATTTGTGATTAGTAAGACAAAAAAAAACAGAAAATCTACTCTTTGAGAAAAAGGGAAAATTTTAGTTTTTCTTCTTTTTGTTGATTATTCCTGATGTTTCAGACAAATTTCTAAAGCTCGCTACTGGGTTACAGTTGACTGCTAATTTTAATTCATGGAAAACTGGATCAATCGGTATTTCATTGTTGCACACATTAAGAAATGAATAACGCTAATCAGAAATTTTTTAGAAAAAAAGTCTTAGATCTCTCGTAAATATCTTTAAGCTCACAAGACCTCATCAGCTTGATTCATAGTTATTACGGCATTTAATTTGACTCCAAAATAATGATATGGTTTTTCAAAGTCATAACAAGAGAAAAAACCGATTGAGGTGAGAACAAATTTAAAAAAATGTTTTCTTTTTCTTTGCCTTAAGAGAATTAAATTTTGTTTGATTATTATATTGATTGGCAGTTCGATTACTTCTGAGGTAAGATTTTCGCTAGGAGTGATCCGAAACACACTGAAACATGATATCACCGCATACATCACAGCAAACGTCACCAATCAACATCATCAAAGCAGAATCCACAATCTCGAGTTAATTATTACAAATATTTCTCGATTTGTAATGTAACCTTTGAAAAGATCAAAATCTCTTTCTGTTTCGCTTAAAATTGTAACATTTAAAATTCTGCTGCACTTGAAATACAAATAATTGAAATTCAAAAAGGAAACTTGATATAGTATTCTACTCCAAATTTTGATTTCATCTTTTTTGTTAACTAAAAATTATCATTTGGTCCTCTTTTTGAATTACAAGACTCTTAAAATCAGTTATTCATTGCAATGATAACACAAGTATTTTTACACTGTAAAATAATATCGTGGGTTAACAAAATAAACGTGAGGTTTCCGAAATGCTCAGTTTCGCAAAATAGGACTTACACTCAAGGTTGCTACGGAAAGAAGTGCTTCAATTAAAGCTTCGAAAAATTGACCATCGATATCTGTTCGCCTGAGAATAGAAAGAAGCTTTTGACAAACTTGAGACGTATGGTGGATCATTCTGTACTACACACAGTATCGCGCGAGTCATCTTGTTATTATAAATGATAGAAAATGGGCCTGCCGAACAAGCTGACATCTAAAAAAACCTTTAAAAAAAGAAACAAAAAGATTCAGGAGCAGGTTGCTCATTCAACATTTAATTAATTTGGTTTGAGACGAAAGAAGATACCGATTATCTTGTTGGACAATTTGACTCTAGATATAGTAAAGCAGTGAATAATTGAAAAAACACTAGCCAACGAAATTCAAGCACTATTATAAACGCGTCTCATGGAAATACACACTGTACCAATAAAGTAGAAAGATTTTGCCAGAAAAATAGAAAATTTTTCGTTTTGGGACAAAAAAAAGATTGCTGGAAGAAGGATAGTTAGTGAACTTTGTCGAAGGCCTAATGGCTTCAATTGTATTTGGAGAAAATGGATCCTAAGTAGAAACCACAAACAAAGCAAGAATTGGAAAAAAAACACAAACCAACGTGCCGCCAATAAAAGCAACAATCTGCCCATTAATTCCGTAGAAGAAAGTTTAAACTTCAAAAACGATGGAAGAGTGGAGATACAATACATATACAAATGACACACAAGCACAATTTGCCAACATGAAAACAAACAATAACGAACTAAAGGGCAACTCAAAGAAAAGACGAGCAAAAGTTGACCTGAAGAGGTAAAGACTGTAGAAATGATAAAGGTGGAAACTGGCCTCCAAAGCGATAAAGAATTGCCCCTTAAGATAGAATCAAAGCTGTCCACGCTCCTTTGAAAATTGCCGAAGACGCAATTGTTTACTATTGCGTCTTCGGCAACCCTTGAGATCAAATAGCGAATCAAATTATAAGTTTGAGCGTTCTGAAGTGTATTAGCCTATCCTCCTAAGCAGACAAGCAACCAGTCCGATTTGGTTGTAACAGGTTCGTTGACAGACCAGTAGTGGATAAAACAGTGCTTCCAGCCACCAGTTCAATTTGGCCTATTCTCCCTCACGAATTCGGGGGAATAGACCAAATCGTCCTGCAAACTGGAAGCCCTGTTTTATCCACTACTTACATTGTCACTTTGCAAAGTCTATAAATAGTTCATTAAATGATGAAAAGGAAAATTGTGTGTCATGTTAAAATGGCCGCCAACATTAATAGAAATGATCATCACCATTAGCAGAATAATATCAAACGAGTGAAAATTTCGAAAGTAAGACATCTTTAAATATTAGCTTGCAAGTTGAGTATTTATTAAAATTTTTATTTAATTTTTAATAGATTATACAAAGCATTCAATTTAATAGAAGGATTTTTACTTTAAAACAGGTAATTACTTTGGCAAGGATAACTAATTTTAAGTTAAAAATCATGTCCGAATATTCTAGAAGAAGAATGTTCTAGCATAATTCTCCATGAGTGGACCTTTTTTCTCCACGACACTTTTTCGACTATTCATCATTGCTTTCACTTCTCTAGAAAAACAAGCAAAAAATTTTAAACAGTTCTCATCATTTGATGAACAAATGTATACCTGACGTAACACCGAAATTTAAATCAAAATTTAAATCTGATGGTGAAACATGGTCGAAGACCTATCAGAAGGATCCAACTATACCAAAAGTAGAGCATGGCCCTGAGGCCAATCAGGGAACCTGCTTCGCAGATGGTGAAACATTGTCGAAGACCTATCAAGGAGAACCAGCCACAACTATCCGTGAACGGACTCCGTCCGTGGCACGCCAAAGGGCTTCGCCAATATTATACTTATAAACATGCTTTCTGAATTGATTTCTAGTATGACCAAAAATATATCTGTTAAAAAGGATGCACAGTCTGCATCTGCCATTTCTAAACCTAAAGAAAGAAATATGCTTATAAACCTTACACATATTGCACTCTAGATATTGATTTGGATTCGTATAATGGTCACCCAAATGTTTAATATAACCTTTTACTTTAACTATATCTTTACATATATAACAACAATATTCTAATTCTTTGCAATCATTACAACATTCTCTCCAATGCTTATTTTTACACTTATCACACTTCATTTTTCACTTTCGCGAAATTATTTATTCCAAAAATTTCCCCAAAAAAATACACCATGTCTCACTCAACTAACAGCAATGTAAACTTCTGCGACGTCTTTGATTTATCCTTTGAAAAAAAGAAGGATTTGTACAGGCATCAATCATGTGATTCTAAACATAAATTATTGTTAGAGAAAATGTTTGGCTCTGATGATGAAACCCCAATCCAAGTTAAACCCGAAGCTCAAAAAGTTATACCCCCATCATCCCAGCCCATACCTGAAAACATGGAGAGAGTGTATGACTCAGAAGAAGAATATTACTTTCTCAAACCTAAACCTAAAGGGGCTTTGCCCTTGCTCCCCCAAACTCAGAGTAAGTCTAAAACTGAGAGTAAACCTAAAAATAACACCAAGATATTATTAAAACTAAATCCATCAATAAACCTAAAACTAAAACTGAAGATAGTATCTACAGCTGAGTTAAGTATGAACGCAAGGAATGTCATGCAGAATTTTTTTTAAAAAATAGCCCTAACTACTCACTCATATAATCATAATCGTAAGTATCTAGAAAACACAAAATACTTCGATATAAACTCTAGCGAGAGCATGAAAGAATTTTATATTACTGATAAAGCCGTAAACTACGTTGAAGATATAGATGAAGCTATTAATAACTCTTTAGAAGAAATTGAAAACTGTTACCAGTTTTGTAAAGTTAAGAGTTTTAAATATAAGATCACAGTCGAGTGTGAGTACAAGAAGAGAACCAAAGAAGAAGTTAAAACTACTCAAATAATTTTCAACTTTGACTATATTATTTAAAACGCAATATATGAAAATGGAGACTTCACACAATGGCTAGACTTTGAAAGCGATATATATGAAAGCTATAGCTATGACTTTGGGTTTCTCGGATTAAGAAGTATTCAGATAAATATTGAACCAACTAAAGCATCTATTGGTAGTTATATAGATTTACCCCCGATCTCAAAAACTCTAAATCAATTTTAAACATACGCAATTCCAAAAAACAATTGCTTGCAACTAACTATTACTGCGTGGCTTCATCCTGCCATGGACCATGCAACACGTGAAATTAAATACCAGAATAAACTCATTGCACCAAGACAACAACATGAAGATGACTTCGGCTATATATAAAAAATACAAAAGTTGTACAATATTAATAATGGGTATACACACCTTGTGGTGATGGTAAAGTTGAATTGCTTAAATCAGTGGATGATTTTAATAAATACAGAAAAGATGTAAGAACATTAGTTTGGGGGAATGGACAAACAGAAGACTGTACCCTAATTAAAAACATAGAAACCCTGTTAGATTGACCGAATAAAATGAATCATAAATTCTATTACAGCGATAGATGTACATATTGGTTTAACTCTCAAATTAAATATGAAAATCATATGTCTAGCCTTTTTTCAAACCGGAAGAAATATTTTGTCCTAAGAAGAAGAAAATTATTTTTATAATGAACATAAACGTCAGAATATAAAATTATCATAACTGCTGATATAGAAAGTTGCATTGTTGAAGTCGCAACTAATGACTGTAAATATGTAATAGCGCAACACATACAAATAAGTGTGGGTTAAATCTGGCAAAGGTAATTTTAATTACTACTTTGGTCTAGACTGCATCAATAGATTTGCTAGAGATCTATTAGAACTAGAAACAGAGAAAAATTTAAAATTAAACAAACCAATGATATTTAATAAAGAAGATGAATTATATCATGAAACTAATAACACTTTTCATATATGCAGCAAAACATGTATTTTTCAAGTAAGAAATCACTGTCATGAAACTGGTAAATATAGAGGAGCAGCATGTAGAATATGTAATCTAAGATACAAACAACAAAACTTCATTCCTGTAATGTACCATAATGGCTCTGGTTATGATTTCAATCTATTATATAGTGATCCCTTTAAACCAAATAATGATAAAAGAAAAGTAGATAACATACTACTAGCTGCTGGTAAGTCTAAGATGTTTAGCATCGGTTAAACTCTTAGATAGTTATAACTTCTTAGTTATATGGTTTTAAAACTAAAACGTTACATCCATATGAATACTTAGGTTTAGATGACTACGACAATTCTATAGGTAATCAAAAAATAGAAAACTTTAAATCCTCACTATCTATTAAATTACCAACACAAGAAGAAGTTGATAACTTTAATAAAGACAACAGACATAAAACTGGTAAACATCTAACTATAGAGTATTTACAGAATTATGTGGAAATATTAGAGCACTGCATGAATGAAAATGTTAAATTAAGTATGAAAGAATTCGGACTCAACCCACTACATTACGTTAGTCTTCCGGGTTATAGTTTTGATTGTTGGTTATTGTCAAGTGGTGTTACATTAGATACATTATAAGATGAGCAAATGCTAGATGATTTTGTTGAAGCAAAGAGAGGTGGTATATGTGGTGTAATGGGTGATAGATATATTAATAATGGCAATGGTAATGGTGATGGTAAAGGAAATGGTAATGGTAATGACAATAGCAATAGCAATAGGTTCATATGGTACATAGACGCAAACAACCTATATTGTTATGCAATGATTCAAAAGCTACCTTATAAGGACTTTGAGTACACCGACACATCTCTAGACACTATATTAAACACTTCAGATGATAGTGATAATGGTTACTATATAGTTTGCTATTTTAATTATACTAATAGTTGTAAAGATAGAACATAGCAACTAGCATTAGAGCCCAAAAAAAAAGAAAAATAAATGATAATGAGTTAGGCTATATAGAAAGAGGTATAGGCAACGCAAGATCAGAGAAATTTTTTTAGATCAGAACAACAAAATAAAACATATGGTTCATTATAGGTTGTTAAAGTTCTATGTTAAGATGGGTTTGAAAGCAACTAAAATTCATAGAGTGACTAAACTTGAACAAGATTACATATGTAGAGACTATATTCAAAACAATACTATAAAAGAGCAAAACTAAAACTGAAGCGAAAAAGGATGTAAGGAAATTAATGAACAACTCATTATATGGAAGAATGTGCATGAATCCTCTACACTTCCCTCTAAGTAATTTCTTACATGATGAAGTAAAGATCATGAACAGTAAACCAACATTTTAAAATATAACCAGATAAAAGCATTATAGCCAAATGGAATGTACAAAGAAAAAAAATATTATGATTCTCCAGTTTATGTAAGTGTTACTATATTGGAATTAAGCAAATTACACATATTTGATGTATTCTATATTATTCTTCAACCATGTCTCAAAGATCTTCAACTCCATTATATGGATAGTTTTGTATTAAGCTTTAGCGAGGGTAATTTACCCGACGAACACATGGACCTATCCAATCTCGAACCACCAATCAAAACCAATAATGAAGTTCCAGGTAAATCCAAATACGAATTGGGAAGTAGATTAATAGAAGAGTTTAAAGCTCTGACACCAAAGACATATAACTTTAAAGATTACCCAAAAAAACTAAAAAGAGAAAGGAATAAAGAATTGTAACAATGCTAAACATGAAGAGTATTATAAGGCATTAGTGTATAACACACAGAGAACTGTATATGAATTTAGAATACAAAAAATGGTGATAACATCACAACAAAAACAAGTAAGATTAGTTTAAACATATTTGATGATAAAAGATTCTATGTAAATAATATAAAAATCTATCCTCATGATGAGAATCTATATCTATCCAAAAGAGATTTAACAAAAATGATTAACACTACTTTGAAAGAGCTATTAAAAAATTAGGGTTAGATGAAAGTAAAGAGGCACTTATCTGTGAAACAGCTTCGCTGATAAATAATAGTCTAGAACTAACCATTAACGATGATAGAAAGTTTAATGAAGCTGCTATCAGAATATATAATGATTTATAATCCTAATAAAGAAATAAACTGGTTAATAATATTCTATAACGGACCACTAATAAATTGATCGTTTGCATCCCTTGGTTTTGTTGTGAGTACATTATAGATCACCATCTCCCCCCGAATATATTCCCAGATAACTATTCCTCTAGTTAAATTGTTTTTATTATATTCTAAAATTTTACTGGTTTCCCTTCAATCTATATAATAAGTATAACTTTTAAATTATTAAGTCGTCATGCCAAGGATCCCTAGCATGGTTAACGAACTCTTCCACAGTCCAAAATCGTTTTCCACAAGCTAAACATTTTTTTTAACACAGAGTAGTTTTCATCAAGAGAATTTTCATTATCTTTTTCTCCTATCATAATTTTTCAAAATATAAAAAATGACTAAGCTAGATAAACTCATAGAATTAAATAAACTACAGAAAAGTAATTTGATCTTTTAACTAAAAATACTGGCAAAACTACTTCACAAAATCTAGCATTGAGTGAACAAGCATTAAGAGAAATAGATTGGCAAAATCAACAGTTAGTTACACAAACTAAAGTTATTACTGATGCTGCTTCGCGGTTCCAGGAAGCGGGTTCCCAGATCGGTGAAAACACTTCCAAGATTAATGAAATGTTAAAGGAAACCATAAAGTAAGCTCAAGATATAGCACAAGTTTTTGTTGATACAAAGACAGCCAGTATTCTTCTTTTAATGGGGGCTCAAACTAAACACCAATTAACATTAAATCTCGGAGATTTACCTACTAGAAGATATTAAACGAACTGTGTTAATGTAATTCTAGAGCAGGGTGCATTTTTAGTTAAAAATATTATAAATGAAATTTCAGAAAGGCTTATTAACTTCCTTACTAATCCAAATGTATTATATGGTGGCATCGAGGAAGATGAAAACAAAATTAAAAGGTTTTTATTAAATATAAGATATGATTTAGGAAAAGGTGATAAGAGAAGCAATAGATATAGGACAATAAAACGTATATTAGAGGAGAAAGAGCAAAACTATGGCAGGGGTTTAACTAAAGACAAACTCGTCAATCATAGCTGTAACTTCGCAGATAATTTAATCTGCAAAGTAGGTTTCCTGATAGAAAGGTTAGAATTACTTACACTTGAAACAAGAACTGGGCATGATGGATTACATTATGAAATGTTAAATATATCTATACAACTATTATCTATGAATATTATTAATCAGGAACAACTAGAAAATTTTATTTCTATTTGGGTTAAATAAATAATGGTGGAAAAACAACAGCGAAGTACAAATAAATTTAAACAACAACTACTAGCTAACGAAGTATTTAGTCCTCAAATAACAAAGTTTAGAAAAAAAGAATATTGACATTATATAAAGATTAAACATAGTCAGCTGATTTAACTGATAAGTCATCTCTAAGTAAATACAATAATAATTATAAATTTATATTAACAGTTATAGATATATTCACAAAATATGCATGGGCTATTCCATTGAAGAACAAACCTGGTTTATCTATAACTAATAGATTCAAAATAGTATTAGGTAAAGGTCCACAGGGCGGCTCTGAAAGTCGAAAACCAGAAAAGTTATGGGTAGATAGAGGTAGTGAGTTTTACAATAAAACATTTAAATCTTTACTTAAAAAAAATGAAACCGAATTATATTCCACTTATAGTGATTTAAAGGCCGTGTTTATAGAGAGATTGAATAGAACAATATTACACATAATTAATAAACCAATTTCCATCAATGGTGTTGGAAATTGGGTAGATATATAAGATGATGCTGTTGTACCATATAATAATAACTTTCATTCAACATTAATATGACACCTGTTGATGCTTCTAAAAATCCTGATAACGTTAAATACACATTTCGTTTTAAGAATAATAAACGTGAACATAATGTTGGTAATTATCTCAGGAATGCTGACAAACGTAACATTTTCTCCAAAGGTTACACTTCTAATTGGAATAGAAAATTATTGAAAGTTAATGAAGTTTTAAGAACACAACCACCAAGATATAGAATAGAAGATATTAATGGTGAGATAATAGAAGGTAAATACTATGAACAGGAATTATTAAAATCCAAGTTTGA
This sequence comes from Convolutriloba macropyga, assembly GCF_964194025.1. Classification (NCBI taxonomy): domain Eukaryota; kingdom Metazoa; phylum Xenacoelomorpha; order Acoela; family Convolutidae; genus Convolutriloba; species Convolutriloba macropyga. The sequence continues at coordinate 17,441,463 of NC_134481.1, forward strand.
TTTTGAATCTAATTATAAAGTTTTGGAATCATTAAAATTGACCTCTGGTCATAAGCCAGCCCGCTGCAAATACCTACGGTCAGCTACGAGGTATTCAAATCTTTCTGTAAAAAATACAAAAATGACTAAAAATAGATTCAATCAGGCTAAACAACAATCGGGGACCCCACTTCTCGGGTCGGCAAAAACCAATATTAATGATGATATAATAGAGGGTAAATATTACGAACAAGAACTATTAAAATTAAGAGTTTGATTTTGAATCTAATAATAAAGTTTTCGAATTTTTAGATATTAAATTTCGGTTATAAGCCAGCGACATTGGATAGACCTCCGGTCATCTTCGAAACAAGTTCCCTGATGGTGAAACATGACCGAAGGTCTATCTTCGAAGAAGTTACACTTATAAGGTATCTGTATATAATCTTTTTGTAAAATCATCTGGTTCAACTCCGTAACGATATTGTTGGCCTTTTCTTTGTTCCTTTGTCCTCAAAAATTCTGCAGAGACAAAAACTTGATGGGCATAAAGAGAATTGGCACTGTGAACCTGTTCATTGTTTAGATAGACTTCGCAATAAGAGAACAGAGAATGAAGAGCATGCATAATGCTTCTTCGTTAATATCTAAACTTGTTCGATCACCTTTGATACTCTTTCCTCAGATGAATAGTCGAATAGATTGCAAAACAGTAAAAATATTATGACCGGTTTCTAATTGGAATTCCATTGTGAACCTTTTTGATGATTTTGTTGGAAATACTTGTTGCTCATTGGACCGAAGAATGGGGTCTAAATTTGGAGATTTGCCGAAAAAGCCGTCCATAGAGTGAGACAAAAAACTCATTTTTCATTTTAGCCCACTGTTTTATCAAACAATAAATGGGGCTATAATCAAGGTTTTTTCTGGAAAAGTAAGGTTAGCCGAACTGGATCAATGGCAAAGAAAAAGAAAAAGCTGTTCAGCTGCATTTCTTAACTCTACGTGAAAACTGTGGAAACTCGATCCGATTAATTATGTAATCTTAAGTGTTCAATACTGCAATAACTCAAAACCTGAGATCTTTTACAAGTCTTATCGTTATGGAGCACTTGGTGTTTGAATTTGAAGGAGCATAGAAGAGGACATTTCACAATATCGACTGAATTGGGTTCAACTATATCTAAGTAGAGTAAAACTGTATGTTTTCTATTAATATCAAAAAGACGATCTGCCATTGCCCAGGATTTGGTATTGTATGATCCTTTCGAATAAGGCGTAACAGGTTTGTCAGCTTCAACTCCCAAGTTAGCCGCCAAACTTTTGCTGAATGATGCATTTTGAGATCCTCTTTTGCCAAAAAATTAGTCTGCTACTTTTTTGTAGAGGTTGATAGAAAATAGAGGATCTAAGTTTTTGAGATGTCGCGTTTTGTTAGTGTATCTGTAGGACTGTTAGCAATCTCGTCCACAAAGTTAAAAACTGCTGGTTAAATGGAGAAGACATGCTTCAATCTATCATCATAGTGAAATGTCATCAACCCTCTTTCAAAGTTATAGCACATACCGGGATATGATACTTCGATTAGAGCTACTTCCTACGATTCATCCATCTGTTTCAAAGTTGTCGCTTCTCCCAGGAAGTTCGAATTGCTAGATTTTGTGCACCAAGAAAAATCATTCAGATAGCTTTATTCGCCATTCGGGAACAACGTTTTTTTTCTATTAAGAGATGATGCAGAAGATACTTTCTGATTCAGTAAAGATCGAACACGAAACTGTTGAAACAATGCAGAGGAAGAATGCTGTGATAGTTCTCAAAGCATTGTTTTAACTCTGGAGATCTCTTGAGCTCGCTTCTCTGTCGCTGTTTTTCAAGGTCTTTATCCTCCTCACCGTCAAGTTCCGCCGCGTTGTTGAATACGATTTCCGCTCATGTGGGTACCTGCTTGTTCTGCACTGGAACTATTTGTCGAGCCACCGATTATTTTTCTTCCAATTCCCGCACAAAATTTTTGAGTTTTTCCAGCATTAGAAGTGTGCTTTTTTCTGCTATATTAGTCCAGCCGGATACGAAATCTCGTATTAGTTGAAGCAGATCCTCGTTGCAAATACATATTGGCTAGGTGAGTAGATTCGAAGGTATTGACACGCTAATAGAAGCACGTTTTTCTATCCACGAAATTAATTTTGTGTTTCTGTTTGTTGTTAGGGACTGTTATGGGCTCAAAATCGAATACAATAAGCTGAGAGCTCAACAATCTCAATTCGTGAAGACCATTCATTTTTATGTCTTCCAAGCGCTCCAACATAGCTTTTGATAGTTGATAGGCACCTGAGGGATATTGGAGTTCTGTTCTCTCTGAGCAATTCTTTATATTGACTTCCATATTATTCGATCAATCGAAAAACTAATCACATATGTAAAATTGAAACTTTTTGAGCAATTAGTTGATGTCTGCTGTCCAACGAAAATGCATTTTGTATCTAACTGACGATTTGTCTTTGTTTGCTTCATCAAAAAGCGATGAGTAAGTTCAGCAAACATTTCAGATTGCTTGTCGTACAACAAGGAGCAAACTTGAATGTTTCTGTCAAACTGCTCTTCAAGGTGGAGAATATCATCTTCATGTTTTCCTGGAAAGCTTCCACCCTTTCTCTTTGTTGATGAGAGAAAGTAATGTGTTGATGCAGTTGATCTGCATCAAGAGATGTGTTTGCACACTCTGAACAACTTATTACATGACGCCATTAATGTCGACTTATATTGCATTTTAAAAAAGGTTTTTTGAATGAAGCAAGCTGTTCTTTTGGGTTCGAACTCTTTGGCTTTTTCTTTAAAAATGTGAGTTTTGTTAAAGATAAATAATTGTTTTTTGAAATCCGTTAAATTTTTAAACGGATTTGAAAAACATAACTGAAGGTATATGTGAAGCTAGGTAGTCTTTTCGGTTTTTGAAAAAGAAAAAAATATCCAAAACTATTGAACTGATTTTTAAATTGTAACAGGATAAAATGAAAATTTGGCCGACGCAATTCGACAATAAAAAATTAAGAATTTGTGGACTATGACGTAATTATGACAAAATTTTGACTAACAACATTTTTCACAGGTGATTTCAGTAACCAATTAAATTAAATCAATGAGTTTTTGGAATTCTACTGGTTCAAGTTGAACTGTGTGATAGTTAAAAAAAATTGCTGTGAGATAATTCAAAGTCACTTTTGAGCTTTCTCAATTTAAAATCTTCGAAATCTGTGTGGGGAAGAATACAACTCTCCTCTGCCATTCATTGGTCATGTTTTACTATACCAGAACACGGTTGTTTGGCTAAATGAGTAGCAAAATTTTGATTCACTGATTCGTTCGCTTCGAGGTTATTTTGAGGTCCATTCTACAAACATAATCTGATTCTTCTTTCTGGAAACCTGGATTAAAAAAGAGAACTTACCAGTATGTTATTGGATTTTAAAGAGAAGTGAAGAAAAAGGAGCAGTTAGGGACAGCAACAATGGGAGTTTTCTATTAGTTAATTTTAATTGTTTACCCGCTTCAACACTGCAATTGTTCATTTTGAAACTCTTCACGCAGCCGGTGAAAGAAACAAAGACTACCTGAAGGCAAAAAGACAAAGTAAGCCAGAGTTTTTATCAACTGATTTTTAGAAAATGTTCGAAATAATGAACAGAAGGAATGCTGAACATATGAGTCGCCCAAACATAACTTTTGTTAAAAGATTGTCCAGCTAATCCCATTTGTGTGAACAGCTTGGTTGTCGGGCTGTGAGGTTCGTCTTTGGAACTTTCTATAAGTAAAATGTAAAAAGGGAAAGGGTAAGTGACCTTACCAATTTGTAATTAAGGGATTAGCTTGCTAATCCCCTTCGTGTGAACAGCTTGAGTATCATGCTGTGAGGTATATCTTTGGAAATTGACATTAGTAAAGTGTAATATGGGAAAAAGTAAATGACATTACTAATTTGTTATTAATGGATTTGCTTGAAAAACCCTTTCGTATGAACAGCTTAAGTATCGTGCTCCGAGGTAAAATTTTGAAAATGACGTAAGCCCTGCAAAACTGTAAATGAGTCGCCCTAACTAATTTAATATAAAAACATTACCTAGCTAATACCCTTTGTGTGCACAGCTTGGGTATCATGCTGTGGGATACATTTTTGAAAATCACATAAGCTGTACGTAACTGTAAATGAGTAATCCTGTCTAATTATATACTAAAACATTACCATGCTAATCCCCTTCGTGTGAATAGCTTGTGTATCATACTGCGAGACAAGTCTTCGAAAGTCACGTAAGTCGTACGTAACTGTCAATGAGTCATCCCAAATTATTATGAAATGATTATCTTGCCAATCCCTTTCGTGTGAACAGCTTGAAAAACATGCCGTGAGGTACATCTTTGGATTTTGGTGGCATATGGACTATACCTAATGTCAATACATATGTACATCCATTTACCCCCTCCCCCCTACCTTACCTCAGGTCTGCTCACTATATAATAATTGAGAAATCTATATTTGCGCAAGTTCAGCTCCAACTAAGCCGAGCTTAATCAACCGATAAAAATTGAAATGCTTCATTTTTGTGCTGAAATTAATTAATGAAACTTATGCGTTAAATGCCTTTCACACAATTCCAACTTTAAAAATTATATTTCAATTTCTTACCATACCAGGCTATTGACCGCTGTAGGCGAAAACTTCTTCTTTAGAACCAACTTAAAAAAGTTCATAATCCGGTCTCAAAAACATCAACAAAAGACATTTTCACCTTGAATTGGTACCATATATATTTTTCCTAGACTATGCATTTTGGGTCGCTCCACGCCACCGATGTGCGACCCAAATGATCTAATCAGAGCGGTCTAGTGTCGCGAGCCTAAACCTGGAGTGAGTTCGATAATAGAACTCTTCTTGTTAGTAAAGTCCTTATCTGTTTAATAGCGAAAATAGCAAAGGAATTCATTGAAAGATCTACGCCTATAAAACACTGGCGTTATGTAAGATCAACGATTAGAATTGGGCGCTGAATTTAATGAAAGATAAAAATACAAAACGCCGAAACATAAAAACATCAACGCTCATAATCTTCAAATTTATTTCAGACCAACGATTATAGAAACGCTAAAATTATGAAAGATCTACGCGCACAAACGCCATAATTATATAAGGTTTACGCTTGGAAACTTTAAATTAAGCAAGATCAACGTCTAAAAACAGTGATATTTTGTTTTCAGCGCGTTTAGGAATGATCTTAATATATTCAACGAATTCATCGCGCCAATATTACTTATGTTCGCGGTTTTAGCGTTGACACCCCGGCAGGTTTCTCACTTCTAAATTTTGGCGGAAATAAACTGCATTGGATTTAAAGGAAAATTAACTGAGCATCAAATAGCTACATCGGTTAGTTGGTAATAGCGCATGATGTTATTAACGAGCGTTACTAAAATTCAGTTCAAACGCTCGCTTGTTTGTTGAACACGGGTTTAACTTCTAAGACGAAGAAATTTAATCTTGTTGTTTATATACGAATAGTCCCTTGTAAGCACATCAAAAACTGTACTTTGGTTAAACTTTGAGTTCGGCACCGCAGCCGTTTCTGTTTATTGGAATCACATGCGGTAGTTGGTTTTAATGGAAAAGTTTTGCTAAATTATTAACGAAAGTACAAATTGGTTGCCTAAAATCTCAAAGTTGAAAAACTCAGATGATAAATCTAGATTACCGTTGCGCTATAATTGTATCCATCGTTCCCAAATGTATTTGTGTAAGCACAAAAATGGAAAAGAATGAATCTATTTGCAGCTATTTCATTTAGCTCGGTAGCAACCTGTTTCAATTTTTACAGTTAAAAACTGTACAAAATTCAATTAGCAAAATATCTTCGTAGCATCTTAAGGTTAAAAATGGTTTGTCCTTTTTCACTAACGGGAAAACTAATTTAAAATTATGGATTTCTGATGAAATTGAGATAAATTCTCGGTATTTTCTTTCATTGTACAAGCGGTCGTTCCCCCAGTTCAATCCGCAGCTTCTTTAACACAACATTGGCATTTTTTGGCCTCTAAAATCTGCGCAAAGGCATCATTTGAACTTTTTCCACCACCAAATATAGAGTTTGAGCTGCCTTCTTTAATCATACTAAGAATCTGACCTGATAAAAGTTTTGGAAATGGTTTAAAATTTGGGTAAATTACGATGCATATTATCAGCTAACCATTTGAATTCAACTTTAAACTCAATTTTAACCAACTCCAACTTCGAGTTTAAACTCCAAACTCGCACAAGTTGCAGAACTTATAGCTTTAATTTGAAATTGCGAAAAAAGTTTGCAAAAATTGGATAATTAGTGGCAATTTGGGGCCGTTTTTGTTGCGATTGAGCTCAAATTATTGGGGGATATAAATGCTTTATTTTGCAGCTAACGTAGTTTTCGTTCCGGTCGAGCTCTGTACTATATAAAGAGCGCGCTTTACTACACAAATTATTCAATCCTGTGAAAGCTGAAAGCATTCAATTTAACAAATATTACAACTCAGTTGTATTACTACACTTTCAATTCCCAGTTTCTGTTCCTTGATAAAGTAAATATCCACTTCTAGAAATGGCCAGACCGAAAGTAGCAAAAGCCGCCGCCTCACCGGCAGCAGCGCCCGCCAAAAAAGCGACCCCGAAAAAGAAGGTCGCAGCCAAAAAAGGAAAGGCTAAAAAGAAGACCACAACCCCCAAGAAGCCCAAATCCAAGAAGAAGTAAAACTTCTCTAAACTTACAGTTCACAAACCAACACGCGCAATAAATAAACTTTCCATTTCTTTAAACTTTATTTACTTCTCTCTCATTACCTCTTCGAACTTTGTTTATTTCTTAGTTTGATGCAGTACACGAAAAACAACAAAATTACCTTCAAGTAGTTAGAGACCAAATTCCGCAACCAAGAATCATTCGAGAAATACTTTTGACTGCTGGACTTTCAAAGACTTCCAATCCAAAACGACCGGAATTACGTGGCGACCAAATACGACTCGAAGCTGACCAAAATGACCCCCAACTCAGGAAATCGCGACTTGACTTCCCAAATACCACACGATACGACTGCTCAATACAGAAACCCGACAAGGGTTCGAATCCAGCAAGAGAATCGCTGGAGTGAAATTTGAGAAACAAGCAAAACTACTTGTAGACAGATTTAACTTAAACTCGATAAACTATTTGTATACATTTACGATGTGTTTAACTTAATATTTAGATGATCAGTTTGTCTATAATATTTCTGTGCATAAAGAGAAAAAAGATTGACTGAAAACAGGTTTTTTAAACAGATAGCAAACTGCCAAAGCTTTCAAGTTCTACGATTTAAGATGAAATAAGTTTTGGGCTAGATTATAGTCGTAAAAAAGTTCGAAATACTTCAAGGCAATAAATCTGACAGCTAAATAACAACCAGCAAAATTTTTTGTATCTAATATTCAATTTATCAAACGGAATTTATTTTCAAAATGATTATCAAAGCAAAAACAACACTGCGACAATTAGAAAATACGGGACGCAACAGTTCCAATAATTGTTTACTAGAAAACAAGAGATCAAGCCCATTAACGGGGGTGGCTATATAAAAATAGGTACCAGTTTCGGGAAACCAAATTCAAAGGATTGATTTAGTTTCAAAAAGAACTAATGTATGCAATTTTCAACTCTGTACTGCAGCTAGTGGTAATGTTAGATAAGAGGAATCTTACTGATGGAGAAAGCTACGGATGTCAGCTGTAAAAAGTTGCAGTAATTCAGAATGTATCTTTGTACCAATATCAGGCAGCTTCAGATATTCAGTTTTTTAGGCTATAATAGTCTTCAGAGATGAACCAATTTGCGTTTTACATAGCATATTAAATCTTAAGTACAACATTCTGCTACATTTAAAGAATACTTGGTTTCTTATAAAGAAAATTCGAAAACTAAACTAATAGGCAATCATGGCCATGCCATTATCCAACTCCAAAAAACAAATTCCGAAAAAAGAGTTCAAGGTACATTATCAGAACTCGAGAAATTAATCAGTTTGTGTTGTAGGTCTCGTGAAAGTTTCAACGAACCAGAGCTTTTCAGAACACGAATTTTAAACTGGTCGTTTGGGTTGCCCACACTATACACGTTAATTATCTTTCCAAACCCTTAGGAGTTAGCAAGACAGACAACTCGCAGTCAACATCTGCGTTTTTGCACAAAAAGACTTTATCTGCTCATAACAAATGAAGGTCTTAATTTAAAAAATAAAGGGCCGTGTACACCATCCGGCAACGATAGATGAAGGTCGGAAATAGGGCTTAATTAAGCAAACACATTAGAGATTTTCATGAGATTAAATCAGTTAATTAATACAAAACCAATGATCTAAAATTGATTATAACACCTATATGCAAGCTTAATCACTATGGTAGTAAGAGTGTCTACAATAAATCACTACGGTAGTATTGTGTCACCCAAGGGGAGAACAAATTCTGATGAGGGGACAACAAATTCTGATGACTTTTTAACGTATCACCCATTGGGAGGGGAGCTCACAAAATATATTTTTCACCGTATGGATTAAGTGAGATTTTGCAAATCAGTGGCAAAAAGTTTGGGAGCGAACACGGGAGAAATATTTCAAAGATTTATCCGAGATTGTAGCGAGTGCAGTTCTATTGCTGATTGAAACTGAACAGATATTAATAGCAATGATCGGTCGTGTACCAAGATTTTCCCAGTGAATGGACCCAAACCTAACAAAAGTAAGAGATACTTAGCTCGAATAGTACTCGAGTTATTATGCTATCCTTTAAGGAGCGCACACTTAAAACAAAAAAGTAAAGACCTGGGGATTCACATTAAAACTGGATTATTTCTAGTTCACACTAACTTTTAGAATCATGGTAATGTTTTTTTACGATGTTAGAAGTGACCACAGCTTGAGTTACGCGACTATGATGAAGTCGCCAAGAAAAGCTAGCTGACTGCAGTGATCCCAGTTTAAGTACAATTTTAGCTAAAAGCAACTAAAAGTAATCTTAGCGGAGTCACGAAACCATTCTCGAAGCAAAAAGTTGCTAGTTTAAAATCTGGATTTGAAAACGGGAAGATCTAGTTTTCTGTTGAAATTTTTAAAATTTCTGTGTATTTTGTAATTTTGCCCTTTTTTATGTTTGCATTTTGTATTTTTGCTGGTTTTGTATTTTTGGCGGACAATTGACTGCCAACTGTCCAGCAATGTAAAGCCAAAGTATTTGTTCTGGAGAGCGATTAACAAGAAAAGAGTTTTGTGATGGATCAAACGCACTCATCACGCCATAAAATAAAGTCTCCTAAAATTTGTGAACCGACCGTTTAGAGACCATTGAGCCGTAAGGCCCTAAGAGAAACTAATTTCTGCAGTATTTACCTGTTTTTCATTTTTTTGAAGATAAAGGCAGGCAAAAAATAACCAGACGGAAAGTAAGGAAATTTAAGTTCATGAATTTTATTCAAAAATTGGCTTTCAACATGACAAGCAAAAAAAAACTTAGCGTGTAGAATACCAAAAACGACTCAAAGCCTCAAGCAAGAAAAACTCGTAGCTCACACTACCTATTTAAAAAATATAAAATAAATAAAAGCCACAACAGACAGCAACAAAGAAACCAATCTAAGTAAGGAATGTGGTTAGGTGGGAGAGGTGGGAAGGAGAATGTGTTTTGCAGGAAGGGGATGGTAGGTAAGCGATGGGGGGAGGTAGTTGGGCATTGGTTATAGGGAGGGAGGTACGCAGAGGGTTTTAAAATTAGGTTGAGAGGTTTTATGTGCACAATATGACCTTACCGATTTTGAAAAACACTGGCAGTTCCTAATTACCATACATTACCATCTAAGCTAAGGTTAAAGTCCAATGTTCGAAAACAGAAATCAATGTTCGAAAAAAATCAGAGGTACAATTCAAGAATAAATTTGCGTCAGTAAAAAAATCAGGACAGGCCATGAAGTACAATCCACGGTATTGAAAGAAAAACTTATGAACCTGATCATCAAATCAATTGCACAGTAGAAGCCAAAAAGACAAACAATCTATAAAGTTGAGAAACTAAAATTATCAAACAAACGAAACAAATGGTAAGTTCTACTAAAACTTATGGGACTTTTAGCTTGAGTTTGATTGAAATAAATAAACCCAACAAAAGTGTTGAAAGAGGTTTAACGACCAATAAAGATAGAAAAAATCGAGAACTATGATAAAAACTTGAAAATTGAAACTATTAAGAAAGTCGCTTAATTTAGAAAAATAAAAACGTTCAAAACTTGTTTGTCTTTGGATTTGTTCAGTACCCAATCTGCAAGACATGAAAAAATTTCATTCGCCCTCAAGGTCGACAAAACTAGAAAATGACAAAGTTTTAAAAAATTTCAAAACATTTGCAAATTTTAATGAAATCTTGCTAGAATTTGCGATATTAATATCTTCAGAACCCATTCGTTGTCTACATAGTCTATCCAGTAACCCATTATCAAGTCTCGAAAAATTTCGTTGGCTCATAAAAATAGATCAACTGCGAACATGACAATAATTTTCAGAAAATAAAAAAAAAACTAAAATTGTATCAAGAAAATGAAAAAAAAAGATATATGGAAAACGATTCCATTGCCCGTATAAACTTTAAAATAACAAACTATCAAACCCATGGTAACCTGCCCGCTGAGCCAAAAAAAACTGCGAGTAAAACCATTTAAAGAGGTATTGAAAAAAACTGCAAATTTTAACAAAATTTTGCTATAATCCGTGAATTTAAAAATTTGAAAACAAATCCATTATCTCTAAACACTATGCAAAAACCTATTATCAAACTCTGGGTATTTTGTGGCAACTGAGGCTTAAAAACTTGAAAAACTATAAAAAAAAATTTTGAAACAATTTTAAAAAATATGCAGAAATTAGTATCATTTTTTGTGTTTATGTCTGCAGTGCTAAAAATATAGATCAAAAATGGCCATAAAAGGTATCTATATCTTGCGAGAAACCTCACAGACGTAAATTCACGAATGTGAATTTGAGACATATCAAACAAAACTAAAAAATTGCCAAAAACATTTTAAAAAAATGATGTATTTTGGGCGCAAAAACTATTTTGGACTCTGGAAATTACTGTTCAACCTTGAATTAAGATCTTTCCAGCTTCACCGCTTTAAGCACTTGAAGAATTGCCTAAGCCAAATTTGGTTCTTTAATGAAATTTAATGCAAACTGGGCCTTACCTGTTTATCCCGTTTTGAAAGATGAAAGTCGTTGAAAAATGTGTGAAATCATACCAAACACTGCAGCACAACTCCCAAATAACAATCCAAAGAATGAAATTTACCGAGGACCCAACAAATAATACTTAAACAGCAAGATCAACCTATGATAAAGAACAGCGCCCTTTACCCGCCAAAATGCATAAACAAAATCTTAAAACAATTAGAACTTCATTCAAGATTTTGCGCTTATGAACCTCTAATAGCAGAATTTGACTCTACGCATCCATGGTATGAAAACACAATTAACAATTTGAGAAGCAATTACAGAGACCAAATTAGATGCACAGACTAAAGAATGTGAAAAAAAACAGAACCACCCTCTGCGGCGTCAAGGTGAGGGCACCTCAAAACTATATGACAATAACCTGAACAACAGAATATTAAAAAATCTTTAAGTTCAACTATTCTTCATTGGCGACTAACAAAAATTGTCATTATTGAGACTAAAAGATATGAAATGCAGCTAAATTTTGCAAAAACAAAAAGAAAAATTCGCCAAAACCTTCTTAAAACAAATAAAATGAAAGTCACGACAAGCAACAGCTACAGACTGAATCACTTATGTCTCATCAGTCTGAATTACTTCTAAACGTATCCACGAAAAAATCAATTAGGTCTGTTGTTAAAATTATAAAGTGATAAAAGAGCAATAAGTACAACAAATATCGGCAAAACTCAAAAACGTAATAAAATTTTTGGAAAGCAAACAGTGTATAAGTCGAAAAAATGCAAAGCTATAAAATTAAACAAAAAACTGGATGAACATAGCCATTTTTAGCAACGGACGAGAACTGTATTTTATGAGATTCAGAGATAAGACAAAAATGTGAACAATTAAGACTCGTAAAACTCAAAAATTGATGTTTTCTGAAAACGAGGAGCACCAAAATATAGAATTAATTAGCTTTGAACTGAAACTAGGAACTCGATTGAAACGACCCTTATTAGCCACTTATTGGATCTGTAAATAATGCTTTTAAATGATAACACAAATAAAACTATAGCAAATACCCCCGAAACACAAGAAAATCGATTAAAAAACTTGAGAAAAATTAGTGTCAAAGTCAAGAAAACCACTAGTCATGACCTCAAAAAATGATCAAGTTCATTGATGCTTCATTAACAACCAATGAGACCGGTCAAAAATGATACAGACTAATGGGCAACACAAAAATTTAAAAAATTGGCGAAAATCAAATATTCAATCTGATTTTTTGACAAAAAATAAGTGCCTAAGTCATGAAAAGCATAAACTACCAGCTGTTGAATTCAAGCAATTAATTTGATAACTTTTTTCACGTGCAAAAATTCGACCTGTTTTAAGTTATTTCTTCTGAGTACTATTAAAACGATACATATGAGTTCTAATATTACTCAAGAGACGAAAAGCTAAAAACAGAAGTCAAATTGCCGCAAGTGAAAAAAAAAAAATGCTTTCAAAAACGGGAAATTTGTTCCAACATATTCAACGTTATTTTAGGAAAAAATTGACGCCTCAAATCTACTCACATTTTCACTCACCTTACTACAACAGCGCGATTAAAATCAACGCTAATTTGAATTCTCACTGACGTGAAAAAGTGTGATTAGATCTGAAAGAAAACACCATACCAATGCAATCCAAATAATTTGGATTGTAAAAAGACAGAACCAATACAATGCAAAAATTGAATTGTAAAAACCTGTAGAATCCCAATAGCCCCCTTTGAGTCGTTAAAAAGTAAAACGCTCAAAGGGAAATGAACAAAGATACAAAAATTCGAATTCTTTTTTTAGCAATTTTACAATAGCCGTTACAAGCTGCGGCAACAACTATTAATTTTCAGAAACATTGTGACGCTGTGTTTAATTTTTCATTGTCTACGCACACGTCAGGCAACGCACTGAGCAGTCAAAACAAGAGAATAAGAGAGTAGTAAAAAAAAAAGCGAAAAAAGTAAACCAATTTACCTCCATCATTTCAGTGTGGACCAAACTCAAACATTCAAGATTCGTCCATTAAAAACCTTTTTATACAAGTTAAACATAAGCCCTTGAAAAAGAGAACCAAACTTAATTTTCACAAAAATAAATTATAAATCGGCCAACATCAAAAATTGTTACAGAAAGGGTCGATCATCCAAAAAACTTTAAAATGATACCACTCAAATCAAAAAGGTCAACAAAAATACAAAATTCAACCGAACAATTCAATTCAAATTAAAAATCGAAAAACAACTGAAAGAAACACTGACTCGAAGTTACATAGTGTAGTCAATAGGTGCCATAACAGCATTCACGTTTAAGATTTGCAAAAAACCAACTAACGTTGGTGATTTGCTCTCAAACAATCAGATGGGGCTTCACCTGTTTATCGCTTTTGTGAGGAAAAAATGAAATGCCTACACAAAATAAACTACCTGACGAAAAATCGGTAGTACCATAGAATGCAAAAAAAGATCAGCAGGACTGATATAATTGCAGCAAACTTCGTTTGAGAGCAATTAAAATTGATTTCAGCAAAAACTTTTCTGGTTGCTCAAGAGCAGAAAAACCACTAGATGTCATTGCTGAACGAAGAACTTTCCACAAAAACTACGCCAGGAAAGCACAATAGCAAAAATTTTGACAAGAACTTAAAGAAAAATGATACAAAATTCTAACTTTAGGTATAAAACTGAGAACAGAAAATCCTGTGAATAAAAAAAAACTGTCCCAGAACTCTTTAAAATGCTACCCGGTCTGAGCAAATAATGACGTCAGACTGACAAATAATATCGGAATCTGCCGGAAAATTTTGATAAACAAGAAAAGGCACACACATAAACATAGCAAAATGAAGAAGAAATGAGAAAAAGATAACGAATTTCGTTGCAGTCTTCTAATTTTCAATAAAATTTTAAATCTGTTCAGTAACAGAACAGAGAAAAGATAGAAACAAACAATTTATGACGTCTACTTTAAAGCAGCTTAAGTCTTTCAGTTATTTAGAAAGTTGGAAATAATCTGGAATTCGACGATTGAGGTCCAGAAGAACCGGATTTACCTCCAATAATTTGATTCTGCGAGATAATTATGCCAATAAGAACAGAAAAACCAGAAAAACAGTTCGAGGAATGCAAAGATAAGTTGAGCCAATATCTGATGAGGGAACAGCTCTATCTTTCTGATGCAAGTTTTCAAAAGTTATTAGTTCGAATCCATTTTTCATGGGTTCAGGTTGCCCGGCGTTGACTAATAAATGTGACTACCGCACCATCTCGCTTCTTATCCCCCGTCAAATCAAATTTAGTATGGTTATAGACACACATCTGGAAACCCATGCCTAGGGAACAGCTTGCAGGTATAACTCCAAGTTCAGTATTTTCGATTGTTTCCGGTGCATTAACTGAAAATTATAAACTCACCTTTTTTTTACATCTGGTAAACTTCTGCGGGCTCTTTTGCCTCTCTTTCTATCATTTTGCTTAAATTGCTGTTTGTTCCTTATTAGAATGCTCCGTAATTTCTGAAAACGAAGTTTGAAATCAGTTGTCCAAAATTTATAACTGAGAAAACTTTTTTTCTTTAAAATTTTTGTAAATTGGTTGGTGTTGAAAGTTATTTTTTCATAACATTGTCTGAAGAACAACAAGAAACAAACCGCTTACTTCTAAGTATGTTATAGATGTGATCAAATTGTTAGCTATTTTTATACATATTTAAGCAGTAATTATTTAAGGATAGGGATGAAACTTAATATGGATATAACGTACTACACAAAAAGTAGCTTGTCAAAATGTAAATAGTGAATATAGATTTCTGCGCCCCAAGTTCTAGGTTTAAGTATGTTACGCATTTCCCAAAAACCAAAAGAGGTACTTCTCAGACACTTCAAAAACCGATCATCAGTACATTGCAAAATAGAAAATTGACACAGTTTGCATTAAAAAAGTTTGGTCTAGCAGTTATTTTCGTCTAATTTTCAGTTTGGCCATTGGAATTATGATTTTGACCTGGTTACAAAATATTGTAGAATAATTTGGCCAAAAATTGTGCTATAACAAACATTTAGTCAATAAAGAAAAAATTGCTGTCTCGTATTTTCGTTGTTTGATAGGGGGTCTATGTAGGTGCAGCTACTGTGAAAATGGATCAGTACCGGATTGAAACAAGCATGTCTTAGTTGGAAGCCTAGTGTGCTACCCATTAGGCCAACTGATCTTAAGCTCTCGAACTTGGGCGTCTCTTATAACTCGTTCTCACGTTCTTTCTCGTTCCTCGAGGCATCATTTCTCTAGCCAAGTATACGTTGAACAAGTAGAGCTTCTTATCAAGCTATGTCAAACTTATCTTATGCACAGTTTACATTAAGTTATTCTCTCAACCTTCTAACACAGTTTAGATAGTCATTACACACGAGCATAAATAAAATTAACGAATACAAAAATGACTAAATCCGTCTAAAAAGTAATCCATTACATGCTCGGCCTAATTTAAAAAATAGAACTTCATAGAGCAAAAAATCATAAATATTATAAAAAGCGTAACTAAACAAAACTCATTGGTCGTTAAAATCAAACTCTGCAAGCCAAATGTCGGAAAAATAGTCCCAACACTTGAGTTAGGCTTAGTTAAAAAGAAAATTTGCACATATAATGAATTCAACAGAGATAAAATACAATAAAGGAATATTTGAGAACAAAATCATGCCAGGAGTAACTGAAGATGATTAACAAAAGCATTAAATAAAGATCGACTATTCGTTTTTCTGTAGGCATAACTCATCATTTAATACAGATGCTGATGTCCAATTTACGATTTACACTATCATTATATCGTATCTATAATGATTTATTGAATAGCCGATTCGGGCTACAAATTAGGAACAAACTTGTTTTGCTTGTTTAAACACAACATTTTCTGTTATCAATATCTGTAATCTTTCAACAAAGTTCATCCAAAGTTGTCAATTTTTGTTCATGATTCAACTTTAACTTCAGTTGTTTTCTCTTCTTCTGGATTGATAGGCTGAGGTGGTTCGTATGCCTTCACAGATGGAGAGACAACTACGTTTTGATTCCACACAGACAAGGTCTCCGTGATGCTAGTGTCAGGATCGATCCCGATCACCTTTTTCATACCTCCTTGTGCAAGCACTCTCAGAAGTGTTTGAGACGTGTAACACACTTGATCTTGTTGTTCCAGCGTCATCGCAGTATGAACTCGAACATTTCCTGCTTCACATGGATCCAACATTCCCAAGGAACCAGGGAGGAAGAATCCGGCTGATAGGATCTGCAGCACTCGTTTATATGCCGCAGCAAGTGGCAACGGTTGGTGACTGGGATTGTTCATGATGCAGTAATGTGCAATCAGATCTATAATCCAAGGATTCATCGGTTCCAAGCCAACAAATCTTGATCGAAGGTCTTTCAGGAGTCGCACCAATACCTTGATTGAGGAATGGGTTGCGTTCTCGTCAAACCATCGTGTGTGACGAATCGCAGCCATAGCTTGTACCATTGGTTTGTAATCCAAATGCAATTCCTTATCAAGCTGTCGGAGATTATTCGGACCAGTTGTGATCATGAGGTTGACTGTACAGGTAGGGTTCGATATCTCACATCCTCCTTCGTTCATCTGCATGTGTATCACATCTCTCGGATCCGAGGTCTGAACCTCTTCGCAAACTTTGCGACCAAGCTGGTTCACAGCCTCAATGGTCGGTAGAATTTTTAACACCACGACCATGTCAGCAACATTGTGTCCAGCACAGATAGTTCCCTTTTTAAAGGACCCCACCTGACGTACTTCTTCTATGATCACCTCCCAACCTTGAGGTGGAGCGACAACCAAGTTGTCCAGGACAGATTGCACTTTTTGAACGAGAGCCAGTAAGTTAGCTTGCTCAGTTGGACTTGGAGTCACGTCTTGGTGTCTCTTCAGAAGCATAGCGTTCATATTGCTATCGTCAACTGGTTCTGTCACACGAGGAAACACAGGCTCACATAGAATTGGATCAAATGGAAGATGTGGCACAAATTGAGGTGTGTGATGGTATCTAGGGGGTGGGGGTTGGTGACTCTGGGGAGGTGCGCCCCGGATACCCCACCCTCCTACTCCTCCCCCACCCATCATATGTGGAGGAGGCCCACCCATCATCGGGTGTCTGGGTCGGTACATAGGTCGCATAGGCCTCATTGCGCTCTGAAAAGGCATATCACTCATACGGACCAAGAAACTTCCCTGGCGAATTTCGTGTTCATACCTAAAGAAATGAAGTTCTGAGGGAAATTATGTCTTCAGTAACGATCAATTGCGTCGTTAGATTTTTCTTCACGAAGCGGCGAATAATCAGTTTTTATCATATTTGAATTTTGGCGGCTATTTAATCCAAAGAATTATAAGCTACAAATCTTCCGACATTAGTTTTAAGCAAATTCGACGGATTTGCCAATTATTGGATTGCCATTTGGATGTTAGAAATTCATAGAAATGCACAACTTTGGTATTAATAGGTTGACGAAATAAAAAGTTTCAGTGCCAACATATATTAATTGCTCATCTAACTAATACACAAATAATTGCAACATTTAGAACAAACACAGAAAACACCATATATACAAATTTGACCAATTGATAGATATCTGTAGGGACGAAAAGCACCTGTGACTCGAGAGACATTAAATAGTGAATGGACTAGATGAGATAATTTACAAATTATATTTGACAACTTAACGCAGATACATGTATATATCTGCTTCGAACTGTATCATGCTCTACAAGAACTCTATTTTACGAAATATTAAGTCAAATTGATATCATGTTACTACCACCCCATATGTCCAACGCTCTATATTTCCAATGTGCAGACAAAAAAGGCCATCAAACTACATTTATGTGACCACAAAAGGTTAAATATACACAAACATCAAAAGATTCGTTCCGAGAGGTACATTTCTTATCCACCGTCCTCCGATTCCACCATTAAAATCCGCCAGCGGACCATTACTGATCTAATTTCCTATTTTTTTCGATAACGCAGTACTCTTGTTAATGCCTCGACGGTTTGACTTTTACTTAGATAGCCACCTGGAGCAGCACCAGTAACTGGTCAGTACTGGCTCTTGGCCGTGGATCCCCCGTCAACACTAGTGTAAGATATCTGTTGCTGTTTCGACTGCCACAATTTGTATATGATGAAAGCGATGCCCGCTAGACAGACGGACAGGGCAATTCCTCCCACAAACGAGGCCAGATCGAACTCCTGAGTGGCATGGTATTTGTCTACCTGTTTCTGATCTCCGCTCTTTTGATCGTCGTCCAACTCCTCCACTGGGTTGTCGCTTTTCTTTTCGCCTGAAAACTTGAGCGATATTAGTATACTCGCTGGTGCTATTAAAACTTTAAAGAAAATCGTTACACATTTGAAGAACACTTTTGTAACACTATGAAATAAGGAGGATCGCTAATAAATGTTCGCAAAAAATGTCCTTAACAAATAAACACAAAAAAAGTCGAAAATAAAATTTATCATAGATGTTTCTCTTCAGAATTGTCTTGAAGACATTTATGGGTCCAGCTTGAAGATAAGGCTGGTCATAAAAGAAAAATATGACCTTTTAAAGAATTATATTATACAATGCAGCACTTACATCAGAGAAAGGAGACAGGACGGTGATCAAGCAACACAAAAAAAAGATCAGGAGGTACAACATAATTTAAATCACGAATACAAGGTGAGAACGTTTCCAGCTTTTAATATTCCAGAAAACACGGAGAATTTGGTTAGGAATCTGGTCAATGAAATTTCAATACCGCAAGACATCTCCATTCACGCATATAGAGGTTCAACAACAACAGAAAAGATAGCTGTTCTAGAAATTTATCCAGTGAAAGAACTTAAAACTATCGTTTTGCAAAATGGAACCAATTCGATTTTAAAACAAAAACATTGGGATGTGAACTACCTTTTTAATGAATACATTGAATTAGTTAAAGTAATGTCGAACAAATTTAAACCCAAATCTCTAGTGCTAATGGAGATCCCACCAATCAAGTCATCAATTCAGAACTCCATTGTAAATGAACGAACATCTGCTTTCAACAAAACACTTGAAAATCATGCAAACTCTACTGATATGAATTTGATATTGCTACTTATTCACCGAATGATGAAACTACCCCACTACAACTATCTGTTTTACGATGATTTACATTTTAATTACCAGCAGGGAGTATCTTTTTTAAAGGATGCAGTTTTAGGACACTTTCTCACATCAAACAATGTAATTGCAAATACAACACAATCGCAGTTTCAACCAATTATTCAATAGAAACAAATTTCAATCCTTTGAACGCAAACCATTCAACCAAACGTATTACTACAACAGAGGAAATAATCATTTTTAACAATCGTATAGTAACGCGAGATGATGTATCACTTGTTTTATATTTCAATTTTGTTATCAACGTTTAGGGCAGGCACTTCATGGAAATGGAGATTCAGCCTCATTATTGTACTTATTTTATCTTAACGAACTGTACCTGCAAGTGAATTGCTCTAAGACAATTTTCTTGGTGCCACATTTCGTGTTATACAACAGAAAATATGGAACGCATTTTAATTTTACTTCAATTACTTTTCTCTGCGTATTAAATAATTGTTTTGTCTTAATAGGTAAAGCTTCTATCATGATTCAATGTGGAGATGTAGAACAAAACCCAGGGCCACTTCTGAAGCATGCTTAATGCCTTAAAACAGTAGGCGCCTCTTTTATGGATAATGCATATGGATGATGTAAAGATTTTCACGCTCAGTTGTAGAAGTATTGTTGATCTCAATTCCACCTTAAAGCAATTAATGGTTGCTATGGAAAACACAATTCTTGTCTTTACATAAACGTGGCTCAAAATGAATGACGATACCGTTTTTGGAATGTACGCAGTGAACATTTCCAATGCTTCAGAAAAGATAGGATCCTTTCATTACATGACCAAAACAAGTGAATGAGGTCTGCTGCTCTATATCCCTAGATCATTCAAACCTAAAGAACGTACAGATCTTCCCACGATCTCCGAATCTCGTTTCGAAAGCATCTGGGTACAATGTGAGTTCAATAAAGAAAGTATTTGATAAATCTTTCTTACTGCCCGACCAAACACCTTTCTGAAATGTTTCTTTCAGAACTGGCTCTGGGACTTGACTGCGCTGCAGCTGAGAAAAAACAAATAATATTGATGGGCGATAACAAAGATAGGGACACGACAGAGTATCAACAAGACATTGACTGATTATATTATCAGAGGAAACTTCAAAAAAGTTTTGTAACCGAGAGCATCTTGAATAGTGATCATTACAGAGCCGTTGCTATTTTAGAAAAATAATCATCAAACAAATGCCAATTAAAAAACTTTCTTCAAAAAAAAGAGCTATTATAAAGAAAAACATTTAGCAATTCATAAGGAACTAAATTAATGACTATTTGTTCTCAAACAACTTGTTGTCACCTGAACAATTTGGATGCATGGAAAAAGTGTCCACAACAGATGCCATACTACAATGTACGGAATATGTAGGAACCGAAATGAAATAAAAAACAGTTTGTGGAGCATTCATCGATTTCTCAAAACCATTTGACTCAATCTCACACGAAATGTTAAAAGAAAAATTGAAATGTTTAGGGTTCAACGGAATATCCACACAACTGATTAGATCCTAATTGAAAAACAAACTCAAAAAGTAGTTTTCTCAGGTAATGAGTCCGAATGGATTTTACTTAATGAGTAGTGCCAGAAGGCGCAGTATTATGACCATTATTGTTCAACAATTATGTGAATGATCTTCATAAAGCTAATGATAATGACAATTGTCAAGTAATCCAGTACGCTGATGAATCATTCCTCTATTCTTCTCATACTAATGAAAAAATACTCAGAAGTTATATGGAAAATATTGAAGAATTGCGTTATTACTCTCAATCACATCAATTATTGATGAACAATAAGAAGACAGAACATAGCGTGTTTGTTCCATAAGAAAACCACGAACTCTATCATATTTCAATGTTAACGGTGTGAACATAGGAGAATTGTCGTCTGTATGATATCTAGGAAAATTATTAAACAACCAATTAAACTTTAAAGAAGAGATCAAAAGAATACTATCTAAAATGCCGTGCAGCATCAAAATCTTCTAAGATCTAACGAACTGTTTTCCTATAGAAACAAGAGTACCACTAATGAACGCGCTTGTTTGAGGTCACGTTCAATACTCATCTCTTATGCTTGTTTGTATCTGAAAAAATCTCATGAAAAACAACTTAATTGGGGAAAAAAGTGTGTTTGAAAAGAAAACAGTAAGATCGCTCGACTGATTTAAAAATAAAACAGAATCATGCCTGTTGAATTCCCCTTCAGAAAAACTTATCCGACTATGAAAAGTAACTCGAAAAATCATTTATGCTGCAAATCATTGATGCTGCAAGCCACGAAATTGTACAATGAAGTTTCATATGAACAAAGACAAAAACTCTATAAGGTTAAAAACATCAAAGGTTTCCTGAAAGAATTCCATTTCAAGGAATATCTGAAGGACCCAAATGCATTGGAATACAGAGATCTGTTGAGGGACCTTTTCTAATTTTTCATTGTTTTTAGTTTCTCAGTATCCAATATATATTTTTTTAAAATTCCGAACGTTGTAAAATACATCTTTAATGTTTTATGTATTTTAGGATTTGTACATTGCCATTTTGTTAACACTTTTATGGTGTGGAATTCAATGTTTTCTTTTTATATAACAAAAACAAGGAAACCTTCCCAATACAACGACGCGATCTGGCCTCAGATATGTCTCAAGAGCGATGGATCCAAAAATACACATCTATAGTAATTTACGGGCACGTTTAATGTTTCTAAAGTTAAATACCTTTTAAATTTTTATGATTTTATATTATACTCGTTTCTCACAGAAATACGACACAATAAAGTTCATATTATGCAAAGGTTGAGCCTTCTTTAGTCATAACTCTCATTGTTACCGGTATGTGTCTCAAACCATTCTTACACCGTTCAAATAGTAGTTACCATTGTCATCTCAGAAAAGGACACAGATGACTGTTTAGAAGACCATAACCCGTGACAGAAAATAATTTTAAAAAAACCACACCAGAACCTTTTCAAGCTAACTACATACCGTCATCAGTTTGGGTATCATTACCTGCAACATATCATTGCTCGTTGATTCAAACAAACGGAGTAAATTACTAAACAAAGACACCTAAAAGTGGGTAATTCCCAGTTCAGCCCCTAGCCCCTACATCTGCCACTGATATCGTAAAATATCTCCACTTATAGGATAAGGGTTACGATATTGAAATTTCACTATCAGTATCAATAAAAGCCGTAATATTATACTCAGCTGGATGTAAACGGCGCCAAAAAAGAATTCTGAAAGTGGTGCTCCGCTGATAACTTCTACAGGAAGCATACTTACATTTCTCTGTGAACATGATAGGGGCAGATGCATTGCTACACAAAACAGCAGCTGTATCATTTTTGCCACATTTCTTCTCATCGTCTGAAACAACAATAGCTGATATTCTACCTAAAGGACAGAACTTTATCCAATAAACGAAACTTAATACCTCTTGACAACACACGCAAGATCTTGATTAGCTAGACAAATTTGGGCTGCCTCAGCAATATCTTGCTAGTCTAACTTTTCATGACAAATATTGCATTCTTTTACTAACATCCTGGTAAAAATGACTCGTTTCTTGAAACAACGAATCTCACAGATACGTTAAGATATTTCTTATTTTCACTTCATGGGGTGAAAAAAGACGTACCGTGAATAAAGTTAAAAAAATCTGCTTTTCTCAATTTTCTGCCGTTTTGTTAAATGCCATTCAGTCATAGCGTCTGATCATAGACTCATTCAACTTGAATCTGGCCATCACCATGGTTTCTGAATAACCTCCTCACTCAATTTTTGTGGAATTTTAACAGAATACTGTTAAAATATTGCAAATTTGTTTAAATTATCTAACAGATCTCATAATATTCTTCATATCAGTGCAAAGATTTTACAAGACAACAGTCGCATCAGACATGACAAGACTCATTCTCACAAAATAACATTTTGAAATATTTTGCTCCCTAAAAAAGGTGCTTCTTAATTCAAAAGATTAAATTTGGTTGAAAACTAACTGCCGTCGAGGTTGCAAGTGAAGAAGACACAGTTTACATCTCCCTCTTTGGCCCCTAAGCAGTTAGAGCAGGTAGTGTGTGATTCACAAGTTGTAGCAACTGCTGTCTGAGCAGGAGACGAAGAAGCAGATGACGCTGATGATGCCAGGCTACCAACTGCTGACACTGAAAGAAAGACCAGGTTGAAACAAGTATATCCAAGCCTTTGTAATTCTTGTCTCTTAAAACTTTTTTCTTAATCACTTTAAACATAGACAACTAAGTTCGGTCAAATTAATTACAAACAATGCAAAGGCGGTTCTCAGTCGAGACAAACCCTCTAACGTCGGACGAATTCTCCCAAAGGACAGGTGAGGGGTTTCCTTCGATAGAAGCTAGCTTACGCAAATGGCGACTACCGTCAAGGGAGAGGATAGAAGTGTGCAATTGGGGGGGGGGGGGGGGTAGCCAATGAGGTTAGCTTAACTAGTTGCAAGGACATGTTATAAGGAGAGAAGGTGTCCATTTTACTCAATGCTACCCAACCTGCCATTTTATCCAATGCTGTTTACCCAATACCAGCATTAATTTACCCTATTTTAGCCGACTATATAAATAAATGGACCGTGGGACTTGATATGACAACCGAACATCGGATAATTGAGCGAAAATATCAGAGAGCATTGTGTAAATTGGCATTGGGTAAAATCGAATTGCGTAAATTGTGTAACCGGAGAGAAACATGGGCAGTTGAATTTCTTCCTACCAAGCTTTATTGGAGCGCAGCCATCTTAGATTCCGGTAAAAAACTACAGTTACTCAGAGACTTAATGCCCCCGTGCTTAACCAGTTTGCCCACCTCCGCGCAAAATCAAAAAAATTGTCAGAATACAATCAGTCGTACAAAACAGAGACACCAAAAAATTGATTTCATGAAAAAAGAAAGAACCAATAGGACTAAAAAAATGTTACAAACTTCTCTAAAAAGCAACTAACCTGGTTCCTTCCCTTCCTGAGTTAACCCAGTGAAATGAAACTTAATACACCTTGCCAACACATGCAAGATCTTGACAGTCCTGACAAAACATGGATTATCTTACCAAGATCATGGTAGGACAAAAATTCTTGGTACATCTTGGTATGATCTTACCAGGATCTCATCAAGCTGTATCAAGAAACATGGCAAAAAATTTCACTGTAATTGAGAGGCGTAAAAAGTAAACAAAGTGTTGTGATTGCTCTTTTCCTGGACATTACATTTTTAAGTTGCTCTTTTCAAGATTTTTCGCATTTAAACGTTTTTGTCTTCGGATTCTCGAATCCGTTTCTGTTAGCCATATATCAAAAATACATTTCAAACCCACAAACACCGGTTTTTAATTATTTTAAGCCCTTTTTTAGTATTGATGTTTGCACAAACATATAAATTGCGATATGTAAAAATCCGTAAACAAATGAGGCTAAAGTGGATCAAAGACTCTTTTCGGTTTAAAATTAACTAATCAAGGTTTTCACATATACAATGAGCAAAAAACAGCCAAAAGGCAGATCCACTTCTTTGTCAAAACACGAATTTAAATCATTCAGTAGAACTGCAGAATTGTTACCTTCAAATCAGTCGACTACATTTATTAGTTCCAAGAAAATTTGTTTTTAACTAAGAAAATTTGTTTGAAGTCATCCGTCCTCTGCTCTCGCTAATTGCATTTATTTGAGGTTATTTGACCTACAGCCTTTCTAAAATTAAGATGTGATGTGAATGAGAGGAGTATTTGGCGATTAGAATGAAGTGACTGCCCTTTCCCTCAACATTATATTTTTAAATTGCTCACTTCAAGACTTTTTGCATCCAAGAAAACCTGTTATCGAAATTACAAATCCGCTTTGTTGGTCATATATAAACAGAAAACCAACCAAAGCCACAGACAGCGGTTTTCAATTCCCTTCAACTCCTTTTCAGTTTTTAATTTGGCACAAACATTGAACATTTCTTGGTATGTAAAAGTCTGTAAACAAATGACGGTAAAGTGGATCAAAGACCCTTTTCGACATAAAAGGATTGCATATAAGATTTCTAAAAAAAAAACAATGAACCAAGATAGGCCCCAAGACAAGTTCAATGTCATTACCTAGCTCTGAATTAATTAATTCAGTGGAACTGCAGAATTTTTACTTTCAAATCAGTTGGTTACATTTATTGTTTCTTAGAAAAGTTTTCTGGAGTCGTTTTTCCTCTGCTCTCGCTAATTGCAGTTATTTGACCTCCTGCTTTGCTAAACTTAACATGTGATGAAAAGAGGAGTATTTTGCGATCGGCGTATAGTGATTGCCCTTTCCCTTAACATTTAATTTTTAAATTGCTCTCTTCAAGACATTTTGCATTCAAGAAAACCTTTTGGTAATCGAATTCATGAATCCGTTTCTGCTGGTCAATTATCCATGAAAATACAGTTCAAACCCACAAATAACGGTTTTTAATTCACTTCAATCTATTTTTAATTGATTGCAGAGAGAGCATTGAAAACTTTGTGAAATGTTAAAGTCTGTAAACAAGTGAGGGTGAAGTGGATCAAAGACGCTTTTCGGCATAAAATTAAATAATATATGTTTGCTGATTGAAAATGAGCAAAAAACGGTCAAAAAGCAGATCCACTTTTTTGACAAAACATGAAATTAAATCATTCAGTTGAACTGCAGAATTTTTACTTTCAAATCAGTCGATAATAATTATTTCTTAGAAAAATATTCATTAATCTATTTGTCTCATTTGTCCTCTGCTCTCACTAATTGCAGTTATTTGACCTACTGCCTTGAATAATTTAATATTTGATGTGAATGAGTTTTTAGCGATCAGAAGGTAGTGAGAGCACTTTTCGTCATCATTGTATTTTAGAATTTCTCTCTTCAAGACTCTTCATCCGTTTCTGCTGGTCTAATATCAATAAGAAATACATTTCAAACACAAAAATAATGGTTTTTAAATCGCTTCAACCCATTTTTTTAATCGATTGCGGCACAAAACTTGAAAAAAATTGTAATAATTGGGAGTCTGTAAGCAAGTGAGGGTAAAGTGGATCAAAGACGCTTTTCGGTAAAAAAAAAGTTAACTAATAAATGTTTTCTGATACACAAAGAAAAACAGTTCCAAAACACCCAATTGCGATGACAAAACAAATTTTCGTTTCACTCAGTGCTTCCTTGGAAAAAATTTCATTATTTTGAGGTTATAGAAAACTCGAACAATTTTTCGTCTTGAAATGACAATGAATGCAAATATATTTTGTGAAGCAATTTGCAATTTTGTTACGAGCTGTTGAAGGCAATTCTTTCAAGATTAATTTTTTTTCAGTTTATTTCGAACTTTTACTTCATTTAGAGCCTTCCAAGAAAAGAAAATCAGGTAAATAAGAATAATTGCACAGACATTTGAGCAAAATCTGGATTTGCGGAGGAAAGACTTTGCTTCATCACATTGACAAAGGAACTCAATGTTTTACACTTTTTCAAATTTCTCATACAATTTTTGACCGAAACAAGTGATTAAAAGCGTAATCAGATGCTCTTAAGACGTTCTTCTCTGTAACGGCTAGTCACAGGTCCTGAAAATATTCTTTGCAACTGTAATTCAATGACGAACTCGGAAAAACATTTTTTTTTTCAAATTTAATGGCTGAGTGATGTTTTGCGCAATTGAACAAGTTCCTTGGCGAGCGTTTTGTGTTCTTTGAGCACTATTTAAGTTGTTGAAGCTAATTGTATCAAATGAAGGGGTTAATTCATCAATTTTTCTTTGACGATTTCATCAAATTTCTGTGGACGTTGTTTTATGTCAAAAAACACAAAAAATCATAGCCTTCACTATCAGTTGGGAATTTTTTTCCCACCTCATCATGGTTTCTCCCGACCTAGAACGTGGAAGTCGACCAGAATCACACCCATAAATACGCCGGGAACACTGTTTCAGGTTGCTTTACGTCAGCTCCGAAGAGTCTGGGCTTCGCTTATAGCCCAAAAAATGGGGTATAAAATAGTGATTTGTTAATATCTGCTAAAGTACAGAACCAAATTAAACTGGAGTGACCGCATTTTATTGACACTGAAACTGTCTTTCTTGCCCTAATAGGTGGATACTGTAAGAGGCTTGGTTAAAGTTATTTCTTGTCAAATGTAAAAGGTCGATACTTTGAGTCTTGTTGGGTCGCCCAAAATTGGATACCCCAAAACACCCGTTTCACTGTACATATATAGGTCCTTAGATTCGTCATTTAGTGGGGAGTCTCCCCATATATTTGTTGCATGGTGTTCCGAAGTTTTAATGTTCTTCAGCGAAACGTCAGTCGGACCAAGTCAATTTTGTCATTTGGTACGGTACATTTATGTTGAAATATCTCCTCGTAGAGTGAACCGATTTTTGATCTGTTTGTGGATTTGATCTCAACATGAGCCGCACTTGATTCCCTGGAGTTCATTGAAATAACTGTTTTGCGTTGAACATATTAGTACAATTGCATTGTACGGTAGTGGTACTGTTTATGTATAGTTATGATGGTGTTTTCAGGGTTTCTGCAGGTGTATTTTTGGGAAACATGACCCAAAATGAGTAAATTTGGTCATTTGAAACGGTACATTTGTGTTGAAAAATCTCCTTGTAGAGTGAACCGATTCTCGATCCTTTGTTGATTTGAACTCAACTTGAGCCGTTCTTGAATCCCTGTAAATGACGTTTTGTTTCTTTCAGCCGTTTTTGAGAAATTGGTCTCGACACATCGTCATTTTGAAAATTAATGACTGCACGATTAGTCCCGTTGAACTCCATTTGTAATGGGGAAGCTCCTCATATATAGTTTATATATGATTTTCAGGGTTTCAGGGAGTCAATTTTGGTCTGTAGATGACCCCGCCCAACCCCCTGAGTCCATGCTTATAATGAGGTAATTCACTTGGGAAAAAGGGAAAACCATCGAATTCGGGCCCCTGGAATGGTCCAATAGACGAAGAATCTATTCCTGGTTTTTATTGTAACTTGGTTATAATGGCTCATATTTATAACATTTATACAATTATAGCAGCGAAACAGTGCCTTGACATGGACCCATTTTGTCATTTGGTACGATACCTTTTTTAATTATCTCCTCGAAGAGTGAACCGATTCTCGATTGTTTATTGATTTGAGCTCAGCTTGAGCCGTAGTTGAAGCCCTGTAAATGACGTTTTGCTTCCTTCAGCCGTTTTCGAGAAATTAAAAATACCCCCATTATGACATATTGGTGTCCGGAGTGTTTGAATATTCTTCATTTTAGACCAACAAAATAGACGAAATTAGCCTCGAGAATTAATTCGTTAGAGTCCCTCTATAATGGGGATGCTCCCCATAAATTTTATATAGGTGGCTTTCGGTGGCTGAGATGGTCAACTTTGGCTCTGTAGGTCACCTCTCCTCACTTTTGGCGAGATTGGTACAATACCTTAATTATGCAATATCTCGTAGAATGGACCGATTGGGATGAAATTTTGACACAGAGTGTACCTCATCAGTACTGAATTTAGTCCAAGTTTGTTTTTTTTTCGTTTGGCCAGTTTTGAAACATTATTCCTTGAGGTTCTGGTTGGGTGGGGGCTTCTACAGGGCGGGGGGACCTGGGTGGGGGCTTTGGCGGATGGGGGGAAGGGGCGGTGGCGTGAGGGGGTTTCCTTGCGATTTCTGTAGTCTCTGTTTATTGTCTCTTTTATTACCTTGTATTGTCTCTTTTATTACTAAATCTTTTGTCCTGATATACAGCACCAACACAAAAAATATCCTTCAACAGTCAGATATAAAGTCAGTTATCTCAAAGTATTCGAAAAAAAGTAAAGCAATTCGGAAGTTGACTTTCGAGTTGCCTTAATTTTTTTCTTATTAGAGCAAACTGAGTTTATATCTGAATATTAAATGAATTTGTTATGTTGGTAACGTATATTGAGACAAAGATTTGAGAAAAAAAAGGGGGACTGTTTTGTTTTTTGGTGATATCGTAGTCAGGTGATATCGTAGTCGAAGTCTTTCTTCAGGAGAATAACCTCTTTTTGCGAATTTCTTTTCAAGTTGACTTTTTTTAGTCTCTGACGTTCCTGACCAATTGCTTATCAGTAGTAGATGTGTCCTATAGGAAAAGGAACCAGGGCTTTGGTACAGTTGGGACCAGTAACATAACTTCTTATTTTGTCTAAAAAAATCTAAAAAATGATTCATTTTTTTG
Organism: Convolutriloba macropyga; assembly: GCF_964194025.1. Lineage (NCBI taxonomy): Eukaryota > Metazoa > Xenacoelomorpha > Acoela > Convolutidae > Convolutriloba > Convolutriloba macropyga. Next base: position 17,471,149 of record NC_134481.1, read on the forward strand.
ATGTTTTAGATGTAATATTTTTTCAACTGTTCCCTAATTGTTATTCATACCTAGACAGTGGCAACGTATCAGCTGCAAAAAATTTCATCGGAATGTGAAAAATAGAAGAACAGTTTTTGCCCTCACTTCTACTTTCTTCGACCATCTAGACAAATAAGTTGATACCTACGGTTGGATGGTATCGCACGCTTTCAGATTCTATCTTGCAACGACAGAGTTAGGTGTAAAGGGAGGATTGTTCCTTGTGTAAGATCGTAGTTGGGAGGTTTATGTCTCTTCAAAAGAATGTCTTTTTTTGCTAATTGTTCCTTAATTTGATTTTTTGGCTCTCTGATCTTCTGGACCAATTGGTTTTTAGTAGTAGATGTGTTCTATAGCAAAAGAACCAGAGTCTATATATGCTTTACTCCAGTAACAGAAATTAACTTCCGAATTTTCTTTTCTATTTTTCTTGATGCTTTAGTTGTAATAACTTTTTTTCATTTTTCCCTGATTTTTATACGTCCCTAGACTGTACCAATGTGTCAACTGCAAATAGAATAGGATTTACGTCGTAATTTGAAAGTTGCAAAAAAATCAAAACTTTGAAAAAAAAATCATATCTTGAAGAGTTTTGCCCTCAATTCTATTTCGAACACGCAGACAAAAATTTTTCTTTGAGCACCCATCCCTGGGTATCAGTGGACGCCACCAAGTGTTAATTGGGACAGCCCATCACGGATCGAAGTGGTACCACTCAGCCCGGGTATCAGGGGTTTAGGATTAAGATGTTGACTAATTTATGTTCAATTTTTTCCCCTTTTTGTCAAGGCTTGTTTAGAGAAAATGCGACTGTTAGATCTTTAAATACTCTTTAGGTGTTTTTATATGCATTTTCAAAACTGAAATTTATTTAAATGCGTTTCGCCTTTTGACATCATTTTGTTCTCATCATGTCATCAAAGCCTCTATTCTTCGACGACTCACAGGTAACAAAAATGTCCCACAGCAACAAAAATCTTGACTTTTATGAGGTACCCAGAATGAATGCCAGCAACTGATAAAAGCGCTGTTCTGCAAAAGTACAATTTGATCATCTTACAAGTTGGACGTAAGGATGTGTCCCAGCACCCAATAAAGAAGACGGCACCTGTGGAATCCATCGGGGATACAAACAATTTTTTGAAAGAATTACTCGATTGGTGTAAAGAAAATGGAAAATTTGGTTATATAATGCCGACTATCAACAGGGATTGTTCTTGGGTAGCCATTAAAATTCTAAATAGCCAAATTGAAGAGACGTTCAAGAAGTACGCACTCAAGGCGCTTCCGAAAACGAATTTGCCATCTGATCGTGTGCACCTAACTCAGACGGATATAGGAAGCTGTCTGATTACCTAGTCAACTTTGCAGAGTTTGAAATGATCCTAGAGTCGAGATCAGTACCCAGTGTTTGAAAACTATTTTGTGCTTTGATTACATTTATCCTTTTGGTGTTATTGTGAGTTGCCTCAAGTTGATATTTGTTTTCTAATAGCAGTTTTTAATGAACTTTTGACTTTACTCATCAGTTTTTTGAAAAAAGAATTTGGAATGGTTTTAAGCATCGTTAGCAACGGTTTTATGGCTAGGGAGAGATTAAAGCTGAGTGCTGATTGTGAAGTCTAATTTCGTTTAAAAAAACTTGCTTTTGTTTCTGATTAGATTCTGATAGCAACGGTTTGTGATTTGAGCAAAGGCTTTGACTAGGGTGGTTAAGGCAGAGTGCCAATTGTGGAGTATGCTTTAATTAACGAATTTGAAAGATCTTTTATGACGATAGAAACAATTTGTGATTTAAGTTAAAGGTTTTGAATGTAATTGTTTAGGTAGCTTTGCTCTATTTAGATGTTGAGAATTGAAAGCAAATGGCCGATTGTGGAGTTTGCTTTCATGGATTCATTTCGAAAGGAGCTTCATACGTTCTCTATTTGTAAGAAACAAAATTTCTCTCGGGTGAAAACTTTCGAACCTAATCATATTTAGATTTTCTCTAATTAGATGTTAATAGTTGAAAGCAAAGTGCCGATTGTGGGTTTTGCTTTTATTGAGTAATTTCGAAAGGACCATCATACGTTCTCTATTTGTAACAGTAACAGATTTCCTCTCGGGTGAAAACGCTGTCTATTTGTAACAGAAAAATTTTCTCTCGGGTGATAGCTTTCGAACGTAATCATTAGTTTTTCTCTATTCAGACGTTTATAGTTGAAAGCATAGCGACGATTGTGAGTTCGCTTTCAAGAATCATTTGGAAAGGACCTTGATACGTTCTCTATTTGTAACAGAAACAAAAATTCTCTCGGGTAAAAGCTTTTGAACCCAATAATAATTAGATTTACTCTATTTAGATGTTAATAATTGAAAGCAAAGTGCCCATTGTGGAGTTTGCTTTCATTGAACCATCTCGAAAGGACCTTCAAACGTTCTCTATTTGTAACAAACAAATTTTCTCTTGGGTGAAAGCTTTCGAACCTAATCATAATTAGTTCTTCCCTATTTAGATGATAAGAGTTGAAAACAAAGTGCCAATTGTGGAGTTTGCTTTCAATGAATCATTTCGAAAGGACCTTCATACGTTCTCTGTTTGAAACAGTAACAAACTTTCTTTCCAGTGAAAGCGTTCGAAACTAATCATAATTAGTTTTTTTCGATTTAGATGTTAAGAGTTGAAAGCAAAAAGCCGATTGAGAAGTTTGCTTTCTTTGAATCATTTCGGAAGGACCTTAATACGTTCTCTATTTGTAAGAGTAACAGATTTCCTCTCGGGTGAAAGCTTTCGAACTTAATTATTAGTTTTCTCTATTTAGCTGTTTATAGTTGAAAGCAAAGCGCCGATTGTGGAGTTTGCTTTCATTGAATCATTTGGAAAGGACCTTCATACGTTCTCTATTTGTAAGAGAAACGAAAATTCTCTCGGGTGAAAGCTTTCCAATCTAATCATAATTAGTTTTTCTCTATTTGGATGTTAAGAGTTGAAAGCAAGGTGCTGATTGTGGAGTTTTTTTTCAATAAATTCAATTTATTTCTCATGGTTTTGTTAGTTGTCACAAAAAGAATCTTTCTCTGGAGTAAAAGCTTCTGAATTTAAATAAAGCTAGTTAGTTTTTCTTTAATTAAATTATAACACTTGAAAGCAAAGTACCGATTTTAAAGTTTGCTTTCATCCAATCAGTTTGAAAGGTTCCCTATGCATTAACTATGCGCAGTAAAACACAAAATGTGATTCGATTAAAATTTTTCTATGTTATACATAGTATGTGTTGGTTTTTCTACTTAGCTGTTACGAGTTGAAAGCTCAGTGCCAATTGTGGAGGTTGCTTCTGTCGAGAAACATTTTCAAAGTTAATTGCTGCTCGTTTCACGATGAAATTCGAAGCCAAAACCTTTGATCACAGTTTCGTGAGAAGTAGTTATTTTAATTGTTGAGTATATTATAATCACATCATATTAAATTACACAATTTGGCAAGACGGTTAAAACTTTGGATAATTTAGAAACTCAAAATGTCTGAATTATCCCATCAAAAAAAAGTTGATGTGGCCGATATTTATTTTTAATTCTATTTTCTAACTGACAATACATGGAAGCAGATTGGTTTATCTCATAGTTAATGGGGAAGTAAATCAAGATCGCAACGGCCCTTTATCGAAATTGTCGAAGTAGTGAAACTCAAAAATAAAGAGCTACCATGCAGTGGTGTGATGTGCGCTAAAGATGGAGATTTGGTCCGTCTGGCAAAAAAAAAGGAAGTCCTTCTCCAGCAGAAGAACAGGAAGTTCTAACCGTCGGCTTCTTTTTTGTCTGATCTGAACAGGAGTTCACCGATTGTGTCTAAGCAGCAGTATCATGGTCAATCAGAGCCATCGGAGGCAATTATAAAAATGGCGAAATTGAATCAGAAGCTACTCCAATCAATGACTACGACGTAGACGGCGACGATCGTGAATCGGACTCGAGTAAAGATGAGGACGTAGTTGAAGCAATGACCCATACTCCAGTTGAGAACAATGGCGGGGAGCTTACTAGCAACTCTTCAAAAGGAAACTCTGTGTTGAAGCGGTTGAATACCAGCCTAGAGCGAAGGCGACGAGAAGACCGACAAATGCAAGTTATGCTTTAAAATATCCTGCAAATGCGCCCTCTACATCTGGATTGCCAGTTTCAGCGCGACCAGAACAACTAATTGCAGAAAGAGAACTTGTTTGGGAGCTTACTAACAACTCTGCAAAAGGGAACTCTCTGCGTTGAAGCGGTTGAATACCAGCCTAGAGCGAAGGCGACGAAGACCGACGAATGCCAGTTATGCTTTCAAATATCATGCAAATGCGCCCTGTACATCTGGGTTGCCAGTTTCAGCGCGACCAGAACAATTAATTGCAGATAGAGAACTTGTGTCCGGAAAGCTGCGAAATGCTTCTCTTTTTTTGTGAGAGTTGCCTTAAGCTGATATTTGTGTTCTAATAGCAGTTTTCCATTAACTTGAGCTTAAGATATGAAAGCAAATTGTCGATTGTGAAGTTTGCTTTCATCCAATCAGTTTGAAAGGTCCCCTGTGTTAACTAAGCGCAGTAAAACACAAACTGTGATTCGAATAAAATTTTTCTAAGGTATAAATAGTCTGTGTTAGTTTCTCTCCTTAGCTGTTAAGAGATGAAAGCAAAGGGACGATTGTGGAGTTTGCTTCTGTCCAGAAATATTTTCAAAGTTAGTTGCTGCTCTTTTAAGATGAAAATCGAAGCCAAAACCTTTGATCATAAAGTTTTCTGAGCATTAGGAAACTAATATCTCTGCAAACGGAAACTCTCTCTGGGTTGAATACCAGCCTGGAGCGCAGGCGACAAGAAGATCGACGAATGTGAGAAATGCTTTCAAAATATCTTGCTAATGCGCCCTTAACATCTGAATTGCCAGTTTCAGCGCAACAAGATCAACTAATTGCAGATAATGAACTAGTTTTTTTCAAAAAGGGTGAGAAGTTGCTGGATATGATAGGACGTTCCGCAGGCAAGTATGCCTGCAGTTTGGCTACAATGTTGCTTAAAGAAGATGAATTGGAAAAAGGGATGCTGGAGTCACAAAGAGATTCACCACGATTGAAAATAGATCGAACTTGAGAAAATCAGATCCTGTGATGAAACGGTTCCCAAACGAGGACTGAGCGCTGTGCGAGAATCTGTTAGTCAGCTCGGTAGGGATTTGAAAAGGAGATAAAAATTAAAGGCTTCTCTCGTGTAGCCGGATCAGAATCTGGGCTCACGGTATGAAAACCGAGATTGCATCTATCTCTGGATCACGAGACTTTGTGTGACACTCATTGAGCGTTTTCTCGCCGAAAATTGTCTGAAGCAAGAGATCTTGGTTTAAGTGAAAAAATTTTTGGCAATTGACCTTCCAGCCGTTTCTAGATGTCCTATTATATGCACAATTTTCTTAAGTTAATTAGCTATTAAATGAGAGTTGGAAATGTGACTAACCTCGAAAAATGGTCCGAGAGTTTTCAGGAAATAACTTTTTAATGGTTGGAGTTGCTTGTTCATCTTTGAATACGCGTCTTGTTTCTAAATTCTACTAATCTGTTTTCTACATGCACTGTATTGGTTGACTATACACATCTGATTGAGCTTTAATTTATACGGCAATATCATTTTTTACTGCTTTTTCTGTTCTTGTTTCAACTGTTTTGCTTTGTCCGTTGAATCCATCCAAGTTAAGGTTCTGTAAAATATGTAACATTTTCGAAAAACTGTTTTGAAATGCAGTAGCTACGAGGCGTTCGTTACCCAAGGTAACTAAAAATTTTCTCTGCAGCTTAGGAATACATTGTATGGTTACAAAATAATCTCTGTTGATTGTTGTCTTTTTCCTAATCGTCTTGAGGAATACTTAAAGTGAGGAATTTTGCAGTTGCTGAATTTCATGCTTGATAACCCTGATGGACTATATGGGGAACTGATATAGCTTCAGCTTGTTTACCGCAATACCTATTGCTCAGTGTTATAGTGTTATTCTAGTTGAAGGCAGAGTGCCGATTGTGTAGTCTGCTTTCGTAAAAGTTCGTTTTCAGCTCATAGTAGCAATGTACTTTGCTTGTTTGTTCAGAAATATTTTCAAAATTATCTGCCTCTCATTTTACGATGAAAATAGAAGCCCAAACTTTGGATTAAAAAGTTTTGTGTTATCAATTTCCAATTTCTTGAAAAAACATCTTTTTAAATGGCGCAATTTTACCATATTGAGGATGAAAACTTCGGCTAATTTTGAGATACTCAAAATGTCTCAAATTGTCGAAACGTATCCCCGGAAAACGAAAAAGGTGGCCGATATGTATTTCTTTAACTACTTTCCAAGTAACAACGTGTGCGAGCAAATTGGTTTACTTCATTGTGGCTGGGGAAGTAATTTACAATTGCAACGTTCTTATAATTTGTGAAGTTGTGACTCCTAAAAATAAAGAGCTCCAATGCAGTGGTGTGCTGTGCGCTAAAGATGGCGATCTGGTCCAAGTTCACCAAATGTGTCTCAGGCAGCAGTATCATGGTCAAGAAGAGCCATCGGAGGCAATTGTAAAAATGGCGAAAATGTATCAGAAGCTACTCCAACCAATGACCACGACGTAGACGGCGACGATCGTGAATCGGACTCGAGTCAAGATGAGAACGTAGCTGAAGTAGTGACTCATACTTCAGTTGAGAACAATGGCACGGGGAGCTCACTAGAAACTCTTTAAAAGGAAACTCTGTGTTGAAGCAGTTGAATGCCAGCCGAGAGCGAAGGCGACGAGAAGACCGACGAATGCGAGCCAAGCTTTCAAATATACTGCAAATGCGCCCTCTACATCCGGATTGCCAGATTCAGCGCGACCAGAACAACTAATTGCAGATAGAGAACTTGTTTGGGAGTTCACTTACAACTCGGCAAAATGAAACTATCCGCGTTGAAGCGGTTGAATACCAGCCCAGAGCGAAGGCGACGAAGACCGACGAATGCAAGTTATGCTTTCAACTATCATGCTAATGCACCCTTTACATCTGGATTGCCAGTTTCAGCACGACCAGAACAAATAATTGCAGATAGAGAACTTGTGTCCGGAAAGCTGCGAAATGCTTTTGTTTTCATTGTGAGTTGCATCAAACTGATAATCACTTTAGCAAAGATTTTAAAATGATTCAAGAGAAATCTATTTTGTGCTTTGATTTCAATTATACTTTTGGTGATATTGTGAGTTGCCTCAAGCTGATATTTGTTTTCTAATAGCAGTTTTCAATTAACTTATGAACTTCATCCATAAATTAGTTTTTTTTACAAGAATAGAATTTGGAATTTGTGCTGAGCTTCATTAACAACTGTTTTATGGCTACTGAGATTGAAGCAGTGAGCTTATTGTGGAGTCTGATTTCGTTTAATAAAAAAGCTTCAATTTTTAATTCTGATTAGCTTCTGATAGCAACAGTTTGTGATTTGAGCAAACGTTTTCACTAGGGTGGTCATAGTACAGTGGCAATTGTAGAGTATGCTTTAATCAACGAAATTGAAAGGTCTTTTATGACGATAGAAAACAAATTGTGATTTAAGTAAAAGCTTTTGACTGAATAGGTTTAGGTAGCTATGATCTATTTAGATGTTAAGAATTGAATCATTGAATCATTACGAAAGGACATTCTTACGTTCTCGTTTTGTAACAGAAACAAATTTTCTCTAGGGTGAGAGCTTTCGAATCTAATCATAATTAGTTTTTCTCTATTTAGATGTTAAGAGTTGAAAGCAAGGTGCTGATTGTGGAGTTTGCTTTGGTTCAATAAATTCAATTGATTTCTCATGGTTTTCTTATTTGTCACCAAAAGAATCCTTCTCTGGAGTAAAAGCTTCAGAATTTAATCAAAGCTAGATAGTTTTTCTTTAATTAGATTATAAGATTTGAAAGCAAAGTGCCGATTGTGAAAAATTGCTTTCATCCAATCAGTTTGAAAGGTTCCCTATGTGTTAACTAAGCGCAGTAAAACACAAAATGTGATTCGAATTTTGATCACAGTTTCATGAGCATTAGTTATTTCACAGTTTCATGAGCAGTTCATAACAGTTCATGAGCCTTTGATCACAGTTTCATGAGCATTAGTTATTTCAATTGTTGAGTATATTATAATCACATCATATTAAATGACACAATTTGGCAAGACGTTTAAAAGTTTGGATAATTTAGAAACTCAAAATGTCTGAATTATCCCATCAAAAAAAGTTGATGTGGCCGATATTTACTGGGGAAGTAATTTACGATTGCAAGGTTCTTATAATTGGTGAAGTCGTGACTCTAAAAAAATAAAGAGCTAACATGCAGTGGTGTGCTGTGCGCTAAAGATGGCGATCTGGTCCAAGTTCACCAAATGTGTCTCAGGCAGCAGTATCATGGTCAAGCAGAGCCATCGGAGGCAATTGTAAAAATGGCGAAATTGTATCAGAAGCTACTCCAACCAATGACCACGACGTAGACGGCGATGATCGTGAATCGGACTCGAGTCAAGATGAGGACGTAGTTGAGACTCCAGTTGAGAACAATGGCGCGGGGAGCTCACTAGCAACTCTTCAAAAGGAAACTCGTGTGTGTTGAAGCGGTTGAATACCAGCTTAGAGCGAAGGCGACGAGAAGACCGACGAAAGCGAGTTATGCTTTCAAATATCCTGCAAATGCGCCCTCTACATCCGGATTGCCAGTTTCAGCGCGACCAGAACAACTAATTGCAGAAAGAGAACTTGTTTGGGAGCTTACTAACAACTCTGCAAAAGGGAACTCTCTGCGTTGAAGCGGTTGAATACCAGCCTAGAGCGAAGGCGACGAAGACCGACGAATGCCAGTTATGCTTTCAAATATCCTGCAAATGCGCCCTCTACATCCCGATTGCCAGTTTCAGCGCAACAAGATCAACTAATGGCAGATAGTGAGATACTTTTTTTCAAAAGTGGCGAGAATTTGCTGGATATGGTAGGAAGTTCCGCAAGCAAGTATGCCTGCAATTTGGCTAGAAAGTTGTTCAAAGAAGATGAGTCGAAAAATGGGACGCTGGAGTCACAAAGAGATTCACCACGATTAAAACTAGATCGAAGTAAAATTGAGAAAATCAGGTCCTGTGATGAGACGGTTCCCAAACGAGGAAGGAGCGCTGTGCGAGAATCTGTTAGTCAGCTTGATAGGGATTTCTTCTCTCGTTGATCAGGATCAGAATCTGGGCTCACGGTATGAAAACAGAGACTGCATCTATCTACAAATGAGTCTAAGAACTTGATATTTAACTTAAGCTCAATTCTTTTGATGCTTCATTTCAGCCGACTTTCGGCATTTATGTTGAATATTGAAAAACTGCTTTGCCATACAATCACTGTTTTTCTATTTTTAAGTGTATCTGTAACCATACTTGGATCACGAGACCTTGTGTGATACTCATTGAGCGCGCAGAGATATCTTGGTTTAAGTGAAAAAAAATTTGTCAATTGACCTTCCAGCCGTTTCTAGATTTCCTATTATATGCACAATTTTCTTAAGTTAATTGGCTATTAAATGAGAGGAGTTGGAAATATGACTAACCTCGAAAAATGGTCCGAGAGTTTTCATGAAATAACTTTTTAATGGTTGGAGTTGCTCTTTCATCTTTAAATACGCGTCTTATTTCTAAATTCTACTCATCTGTTTTCTACATGCACAGTATTGGTTGACTATACACATCTGGTTGAGCTTTAATTTATACGGCAATATCATATTTTACTGCTTTTTCTGTTCTTGTTTCAACTGTTTTGCTTTGTCCGTTGAATCCATCCAAGGAAGGTTTTGTAAAAGATATAATATTATTGAAATATTGTTTTGAAATGCAGTAGCCACGAGGCGTTCGTTGCCGAAGTTAGCTAAAAATTAACTCTGCAGTTAAGGATTACATTGTATGGTTAGAAATTAATCTCTGTTGATTGTTGCCTTTCCTAATGGTCTTGCGGAATATTTGAAATGAGGAATTTTGCAGTTGCTGAATTTCATGCTTGATAACCTTGATTGACTATATGGGAAACTGATATTGTTTACCGCAATACCTATTGCTCAGTGTTACAGTGTTATTCTAGTTGAACGCAGAGCGCCGATTGTGGAGTCTGCTTTCGAAGACTTCGTTTTCAGCTCGTAGTTGCAATTTAATTCAGTTAAAAATGATTCGGATTTATCAACGAAAGACTACTACAAAGTATAGATTTCGTTCTCTTTTAAACGCAGCAAGGTGTATTCAAAGGGAAAGAATGTCAATTCGGTCGGCTGCAAGAAGGTTTCATATACCTTTTTCGACCCTGAGACGAGTCTATCAAAGGTCAAGTGTAAGAAGTCTGAACAGGTCAATTAAAAGGCGAGGAAGAAATCCAATTTTAGGCACTATTCAAAAAGGAGAAATTGTTAAACTCCTAGTACATCATAACAGGACTAACGAAGAGTGTTTAAAGACAGTGAGCTTGAACTGAAATGGTTCTCACTCTTCTTGAAGAAGTATCCTTTAGTTGGATTCTTTGTCAAAACTGATGGGCGCTTTATGAGATCCGAATTTCGATGCTTTGAATGCCGGCAATTTTTCCTGAAGATAATTTGAGCCAGGTGTGCTTATTCTGATTGACCGCTATCTGTGTTGGTTGCAAAAATTCCCATGATTGTTCAGGCTTAGACAGTGACAAATATTAAAAAAAATTTCGAAAACGTCTCTTTTGACTACGATTATTTTCTATCCATTATATCCTTTTGTTCTCAAGGTTACGATTATTCAAAACGGAATATTTAATGACTTCACACGTGCACCTAGTGAAAAAAGTTGTATTGCTATGAAATTTCATTGTTTGTTTTTGTACTGGCGCATTGCCGTTGATTTAAAAATTATCTCTATCTGGCCACTTATTTTGATTTATTTGGAGTGGATGCGACAGTAACGTTTGAAATTTTGTCCAGTCGGCTATAATTTTATCGTTCTCTTATTTTCAAACAATTTTTGTTATGAACCCTGTCCGTTTGTTTCATTGACTGCAAAAATTTCCTTGATGAATCCAATCTTCGTTTTTTTTGCAATGAAATTGGTTACTCCACAAAAAGCTGCAAAATTGTCACTTTGCTCCGGATTTCAAAATATTTAACTTTTATAAAAAATTACAGATTTGACTTAAGAAACTTAGGGTGGGTTTCAAAAACAATCAAAAGTCAGTTAATTATTTGCTTATCGTTTTGCTCAATTTTTGCTTTGTTTTTGCTGAAAGAAGCAGAGTCTCGACATTGCGTTTCGGAATTAAGAAGACTTTGATCTTTATAAGTTTGAATAAAATTTTACTTTGTAGAGAAGTATTTATTTCTGATTTTTTGCTTCATGTTTCAGACATCCGGTTTGGTTCCTTTCGAATGAGTAGAAGTATGCTATTTCTACACTCTGCGTGAGCTTTCTTATGCAGACTCTAGTTCAACCGGGGCTGCAATTGACACTTTCCAAGTGAAAACAAGAAAAATTCCTGACAGTTTGTGTTGTAGAAACGAACGCTCTTTGTCCTTATCAATAACAATGATCGCTGACTATCTCAAGGCCTTCTATTTTGTAGAACTAAAACCTTTACTGCGCAGCTCTTCTCCCGACCGTTTTGAGGTCACTTGCTCGTCAGCTGTTGCAGCTTCGTACCCGATAGCAAACGGTGCCATACGACCAAAGAGACAAAAGCTCAGCAAAAAATTCATCAAAGCCAAAGCATCTACCAAAGGCAGAGGTTTTAGAAAAAGCAGGCTCTGTAGTTCTTCTGAAAGTTATGATTCTTCCGAGGAGTCAGATGAAGCACACGTTATCGATCAAATCCCAGAAACAAAAAATTGTGCAAACGCTCGTGAGTTGTGTTCTGAAACCCAGTTCTCTGTAGCCAATACTGAGTTCAATTGCTTTAATGAAGAAGCCATTGAGCAAGATTTTGTTTTTTCTACGCAAACACATTCAGTTCTGTGAGAACTTTGAAGAGTTTTCCGCGGAAATTGAAAACCACAACTGGTCTGACTCATCGTCATCTTCGTTTGAAAACTCATCGAGTTCCGATGAAGTTTGTAATGGAAGTAGAAATTCAGTTAATACTTTTTCAAATCGTTTTCTTAAACTCATGGCATCTAATAGTTTAACTGATCGTAGTGCGCGTAGTATTCTGCAACTCTTCCTAGACTCCCTCCCTCCCTCATTCAAACAACGTGCCTTCTTTTCACTTCATACAAAATTTCACCAATCAGCAGAAAGATCAAATTGAAAAAGTTGAAATGAACGAAGGTGTAGCTTTCTATTTTACTTACAGCGTCAAAATGAACAGGTTCTAACTCCAAAATTATGATATGCTGGCAGGAAACAATAGCTGGTTTCCATGCAATGGCATTTTGTTGCCCAAATATATTGGCTACTTTGTATATCTGATGAAAGTTGATGGCGAATCGCCTTGTGAGTCAACTAAGTTTGAGCTGTATTTTATCTGATTACTTATCGCAAATTTTTCTGCCTCGAGGCGCGTCAAATTCAAAAAAATTGATTTCTTTCGGAGATTTTCTGCTATTCTGGCTGCGTAGATAAAATTGAAATTTTTGTATAAACTTTTCCGGTTGCGTTGCAGGTCAAAGTACGCATAGCTTTTGCGGTGCTGGATATGGTTGCCAAGGCAGGTGTCGTTAACCATACGCAATTTAATGAAAAGTTTGGTTGTCCCGTTGCTTTATCCGGGGTGAAAGAGCTCAAACGAAAAAAGTATGGGTCTACCGACATGGGGATGCTAATTTGAACAGAAGTTCATTCAGTCGCTCAAACAGTCTGAAGTTGGTTGAAACACTTGGAGGACCAATTATGGGAATAACAGGTGTTTTTCAAAAACTAGTTTTTATGTTGCAAATAAAGTTTGCTTTCTTTTTTCAATTCAATTTCGAATTAGTAAGTTAGTTTGTGCTTCGTTTTTTTAATTACATTGAATTTCAATTTAGAAAGTATTAAATTGAGGGTAAGGTAATTTTTTAATGGCTACAGTTTTGGTTTGAGCAGTGAGAGGAGAGTACCGATAGTGGAGTAAGCTTTCTTTGCATCAATTTAACCGATCGTTTTAACTTTTTTCAGCCTAGCAGTAGTTTTGAATAAAAACTGTCAAACGTGGTCATAGATAGTTCGCTTTTCTCTACTTAGTTGTTCAAAGTTGACAGCAAAGTACCGATTGTGGAGTTTGCCTTCAAATTTGTAGAGGGTTTGAACTTTAGGTTAAGCTTCGCTATATTAGGAGAATGAATTTCAAAACAATAAAACTTCTCAAATCGAAAGCGAGGTATTGATTCTTGTTAAGTCCTATTTTTGGTGCTCTTAGTCCGTTGTAAAAAATCGGTTGTCGACATTCCGCTTACCTTATCAAGAGTTCTCAAGACAATTTAGGAGCTTAGATCTTCTGCAAAAGTGGAAAGCGTCGGAGTTTAAAACCCTTTTTACTTTATGGTTTTGTTACTTTTACTGGTTGCATTTATCCAAATTGCATTTATTTTCTTTGTCTTTTGTTATCAGAATATATCAAGATGAGTCAAAGAAAAACGTGAAAAAGCAGCGCTTCTGTTAGACAATTTTCAGAAGAATCTCACTTTGTTTTACGGTGAATGCTCTGAGACCTTTACTATTCGCTCTCTCGCGCACTCTGTCCGAGATAGAAATAATATTTACTTATTCTTTCTCTTGTTAACTAAAGTGTTCAATTTTCTTTAAAATATTGAAAGAAGTTTAGTATCCAGAAACAAATAATGCTTTTCTGTACATATTTTTTATGTAGAGTGCCGATTGTTGCGTCTATATATCGTTTTCATCGTAGAATTGATATCACGAGGTTAAACTTTAGTTTTTTCGTAAAGTTCAGTTTGCCCAAATGGAAAAAGTTGCCCAAACTTTTTGAAGTGTCGCATTTTTTTAGGTGAAAAAAGATGGATCAATGGCCGTGTTCTCCTCCTTCCCGTTCGAGTCTGCTCATGACAACCTAACAAGAAAGACGTCTAAATCTTTATCGCCTCTTCAGTTAACAGAGGTTGTTGCCAAGCAATTTCTACGTAATTTCTTCCGCGCATGAGTCGCTAAGATAGCTACCAATGATTTGAAATTTGAGTCCTTGGTTCTATTAAGCTTCCAGACAGTCTACAATCTGGAACCCGAACATCCTTCTTCAATATTGAGAGATCTCTAATCTCTAATCAAAACCTCAAAGAACTTTCTTGTTCAATTAATCTAATTATCATTGCCATAACGAATCTAGCTCGTTCAAAGCTACAGGGAGTTGCCAACATTTCGTAAAGTACTGTGAGGGGCAAAAAAAATTTGAATGCTTACTGATATTCTTGAAACATCTGAATCTAGTGCAGTTGTTTCTCTGCAGGAGTTTGCATACAATCATTTTGATTTTGCGAACAGAGTAACCAATGAAGATTTACGCCTTGCAATAAATAAATCCAATGAGTTGGGTCCTGAGTTATATAGTGCGATTAAGCAAAAAAAAACTCAATTGTAATTATTTGCACCTCAAAAAAAGCAGAGTCTTTGTGTTACCTACAGACAATGCAACGCAACCTTCTGCTTCAGTCTTTGTCAAATAATGAAGCGTTAATATTACTTGTTTGATTTACTAATTTGCAAACCAGACGACTTGTAGAAAGGAATGCCTTCGTTTCTTTGGATCTTCAGTGCCGCATCATTGATTTTATTTTTCAAGTTTTTCAAATTTTTTGGGCGGTGATTTTATTGATGCTTTTAAAGTACCCAAAAAGTTGCTTTTGAAGAAGTTGTGAGAATTTTTTTAAATTATATTTGAGCGGAAAACTTTTTTCAACAAGGTTTGGCTGCCCAGAACAAAACCTGATAGTTTTACCCAGTTATCGGTCGCTCTAGTAGTTCAAAAAAACCAATTCAAACGATAACGGTTTGTATTTTATATGGATTTATATGTTAGAAGCAATAGGTATGCTTCGTATCAAGAAACTTTTTTGTTACTTGTTCTTGTTTATCTTGTCTGACTTCATCTTGTTTAGTTCCATGGCGTTCAGAAAATGTTGGAGCTTACAAGAAGACGTATCTTAATCTAAAAAGAACCACAATTTCCAATTTGGTCAGGTAAAATGAAAGTTGTCTTTCGTGGTCAAAAAATCTTCGGGCTCAAAATGCTTCTCATTTTAAAAATCGGAAAGCCTTTTTCAGTTGTTTTTTTTTCGGGCGGTGTTTCGTTGAAACCAATTGCAAGGAACGTGCCTATGCGCTTAAAAAACATATGTTGCTTAAATGTTGCCCAATACGTTACTATTAAAGAAGTTGAAAAAAAAATGATTTTTGAGAGAAAAACCTTTATTACAACGAGGTATCTGCTCAGAACAAAATATAGCTTATTTTAGCTTTATGATGGCCTATTCGTTTGATAAAGACAGTTCAAGAACAAATTTTGTTTTAAAGGGGATTTGTACTCATTATAGATTTGGATAGTAGAAGCACTAGGAATACTGCGTACTCTCTATTATTTACGCTTTATTATTTTAGAACCTCTGTCCTTAAATGATCTCAGTTTCAAAGATGAAAGTTTGGTTCTTTTTCCATTTTTTGCATTTTGGTGCAAACTTTGCTACAAACAATTGTATGGAGTGTTTTGATGCGGTTGGAAACCCCGATATAATAATTGTGAAAAACATCTGGTTTTTACTTAAAAAATTAGTTTTTTGGGAATTTTTCCACTACTTTTGTCTGCTTAGAACATAATGTCGGATTTTGTAAGTTTTGTGGTGTGCTAGTGGTTTAATAAAGACACTACATGATTTTGTTTAATTGAGACAAATTTGTTTCAGCAGGTGGTTGGTACTTATTATATAGACTTGATAGTAGAAGCGTTAGGTATATTTCGTATTCAATAATTGAGGATTCTTTTGTTAATTTCTCTATTTTGTACCTGTCCATACAAATCCGTTAATTATCAATATTAGATGTTTTTGGTTTCTTTTTGTCGGTTTTGGAGCTTCATTTGTTAAAAGCAGTTGCAAGGAGTGTGCTGATGTGCTTGGAAAGCCAGATTTGATGTTTTTTGAAAAACTGTTAGAGTTTTTGTTTTAACTTTTTTAGGACATTTTTTTACTACGTTTGTCTGACCATAACAAAATATGTCAGCTTTTGTAAATTGTGGTGTGTTAGTGGTTTGATGAAGCCATTGCAGGAATCAGTTTTGTTTTAAAAGGGGTTCCGCATTTATTATATAGATTTAGATGTTAGAAGCATTAGGTATATTTCGTATTTGAAAATTGATTTATCTAATGATTTCTTTGTAACTTGAAATTTTTTGTGATTTCAGTCCTTCAAGACCGTTTAATTATCATTAGCAGGTGTGTTTGATACTGGATTGAACTACAGTGTGTAAAACAAGAGTTATCTTTCAAGCGCAAAAATTGTTCTCTCAAAAGGCTTCTCATTTTAAAAGTCGAAAAATTCGTTTTTTTTCCTTTTTTCTCCCTTTTTGACATTTGCTTTGTTAAAACCAGTTGCAAGGATTGTGCTGATGTGATTGGAAAGCCAGATTTGATAAGTTCGAAAAATTGTTCTATTTGAGAAAATATTTTTGGAATTTTTCTTCAACGTTTGTCTGCCCAGAACAACATATTCTAGCTTTTGTTAGTTTTGTGGTGTCATAGGGGTTTGATAAACCCAGTGCAGTGATCAATTTTGTTTTAAAAGGAATTACTTATTATATATAAATAAATTGTAGAAGCATTATGTATACTTCGTATTCAAAAATGGAACTTTTTGTTGACTAAATTTATTGGTTCCCTGTCATTAAGGACCTGTTGATTATCGGTTGTATATGTGTCCGACGCTGAAAAGCACTAAAATTTGAACCTAATTGTGTTCTGTAAAACAAGAGTTGTCTTTCGTAAGCAAAAATTCTTCCCTCTCAAAAATGATTCTCAAATTTAAAGTTGAAAAATTCGTTCTTTCTCCTTTTCTTCTCATATTTTGGGGCTTGATTTGTTAAAACCAATTGCACGGAGTTTGCTGATTAGATTGGAAAGCCAGATTCGATAATTTTCAAAAATTTTGTTTTTTTAAATAATTATTTCTGGGAATTTTTTTTCAACTACGTTTGTCTGCCAGAACAAAATATGCTAGCTTTTGTTAGTTGTGTGGTGTCATAGGGGTTTGATAAACCCAGTGCAGTGATCTAATTTGTTTTGAAAGGAGTTAGTACTTATTATATAGAATTATATTGTAGAAGCATTAGGTATACTTCTTATTCAAAATGGAGCTTTTTTGTTGATTTTTCTCTAACTTGATTTTTCTTTGGTTCCCTGTGTTTCAGGACCTGTTGATTATCTGATGTATATGTGTACAATGCTAAAAAGAACTACAGTTTGTACCTAGTTGTGTTCTGTAAAACAAGAGTTTGCAAGAGTTTGTCTTTCGTGGGCAAAAATTCTTAGCTCTCAAAATGCTTCTCAATTTTGAAGTTGAAAAATTCGTTCTTTCGTTCTTTTCCCCCCTTTTTGGGACTTTTGTTTTTTTTTGGGAATTTCTTTTTCAACTACGTTTGTCTGCCCAGAACAAAATTCGAGTCGTAAAAACCAAGAGAAGGCCAATAATAGCCCCAGCTATCATTGTGCGGCTATTAATAATTGAAATTCAGGTTGCAGTGAAAACGGGTATCACTGTTACAAATAAGATTGCCTGATATTTTTGTCAGTTCATTTCAAAGTTTAAGGCATGATTCCGCGTAAAACGTGAGCAGATGCTTATAAGAACAGCTGTCTCACTTAACAGTAGGTTAGGACGCGTTAAATCAAAAATTGTTTCATTGTCATTTCTCCAAACAATACTTGTGGGTTACTGTTCGTTAATTGTTCAGAAGACATCTTGGAAACAGAAAACCGCTGGCTGCAGCAATATCCTGCTCACCAGTTCAAATTTCCCCAGCATAAGCGTTGTCTGTGAGATACTTTGGAATCAGGAAAAATAACTGAACTACTTACGTAGTACTAATGACAGGACAATATGCATTGTGGTGGCCATGATGAAATAAAAAATAGTAGCCAGACAAATCCCTCTACGCAAGCTGCAGTCTTCGTATCATAATCCTACCTGAAGCGAAAATATATCTCGGTTTAGAAATACTCGAAAATCACTTTTTATGACAGCAATAAACCTCGCATAGTTGTAAAAGTCAAAACAAATCAATAAAGAAATTTAATTAAGAAAAATATATTCTATAGCTCGCGAGCAAATAGCAGATACAATATAAATCTTTCTGTCATTCCATTATGCACAAAAAATGAAGAGCACAGCAGGAATTAAAACCACGGAAAACAAAAACTTTTCCCACGGTACATTGTACCGCACAGCGGGTTTTATATCGATCAAAGTTTGACCGAGTTTCAACATTCCTTTGAAAATCAAACTTAAACTGTTTTAAGCTACTTGAGCTCAACAAAATAAATGTAGATTTAAGCGGTCAAAGATGGTCGCAAAATAAGGCCTTCCGCAACTTTTAACCCCCGGACACAAACAATTCTGGTTAGGATAAATTGCAACATGGGTCTGGGTAAATTCATAGACAATCCAAACTTTTTATAGACTTGGAAAATTGAGATAGTTGCGCTAACGCATCTCTTGCAGCTGTATCTATATGTAAGTATTAGATCACCCGGGTTGACTTGTATTCAAACTATTCACAGTTGATTTTCCTCTATGATCATAAATTACAATTGTGAATTATCCTTGTAATTCAAATTTTCAAATGAGTTGACCCATATGTATTGACATGTAACCTGTAACTCCTGGTTATAGTGATGAAATTTACATCATTGAATGAAAACAAATATGTTACAATCTGTAAACCATAAGACCTTTCCACGGAAACTTAAATGATCAACCCAGGCATTGACAGCAATTTGAGAAAAATTCATTACAAAATTACACAAATATGCCGGACTTGATTATCACTTGTATATTTTTTAATAACAGCCAAAATAAAGGATTCAAACCTCGTTGGTTGAGATAGTTTAACAACAATCTGGGCTAAAAATTTTGTTGACCTAAAAATGGGAGCAATTGAAACGTTTAAAGAGCAGTTATATATTTTCAAATCAAACTATCTAACAGAAAAAGTTTATTCTCAATTTAATTGGAAGATAAATTGAATGAAATCATAACAAAAATGAAAACACACAAATGAACTGCCCCCTTTTCTCTCGATCCACTTTTTTGCATTTCTAATATCCTTAGAAATTGCTAAACTTCTGCACGCTTTTGCCATGTTAGCAATTAATGCCTTAAATTGGGCCAATTTCGCAAAGCCCCTTCAAATTCTATAAAATAAAAAGTAAACAATTGTAAGGTTGCTTACAAAACCCAACTAATAATTGTCAACTTTTTAGCAGTAACAGTCAGCTTTCTAACACTTAAAAATGCTATTACACTTTCAAAGGTTGTGCTCATTTTGTTAGTAGATAATGGTAGACAAATAACAAAACAAAAGAAAATTTCTAAACTCTTCCAAAACTTACTGACATGAAAAAAGAGCAGTTCATAAAAACATGGACAGAATTATAGCTCCAAGGTCGTCGTTGCATCTGTGCTTTCCATCCCCGGTGGCGGAGTCATTCTTCCCCGCTTGGGCGAAGTCGTATTTGGAGGGGCAATGCTTACAATGGGTGAAGCAGCGGACACATCGGGGTTCGAAACCACGCCAGCGTGGTTCACGGAAGTGTTGGTGACAACCGAGTGCAAATCTGGTTGCGCCGAGGTAGTCGGCTCGCTCCCTGCAATTTCTCCAACGTTGTCAAGAATTATATCAGTGTCACTTTCGACATCGCCACTAGATCTCTAAAACATTACAGTCGTGCTGTTGGCATACAATTTTATGATCAGCCTATTATTACCTGGAGTTTGATATTATTTGTAATCATTAATTCATAAAACTAATTTAATGTAAATAATTATTAGCCCAGGAGAAGTACAGTTCTCAGTGATTGATTGAACTATTTTACATCATGCAAACCTTGAAATGCACACCTGTATTAAAAAATTTCGAAAAACAGCCAGTTCTATTGGGACAAGAATTTTAAATTCGCCACCAAACATCTTGCAAGAACGAGAGAGATGAAAACCTTCTTGAACGGCTAACTTTTATTTAGATTTTAAAAGTTCTACAAGAATCTTCTAAAAGCTAATGTATACCATTTGTTTTTCAGGAGTAGTTCAAAAACAATTAAAAATAATTTTCCACGGAAGTTA
The DNA here is from genome assembly GCF_964194025.1 of Convolutriloba macropyga. Taxonomy (NCBI): domain Eukaryota; kingdom Metazoa; phylum Xenacoelomorpha; order Acoela; family Convolutidae; genus Convolutriloba; species Convolutriloba macropyga. The sequence continues at coordinate 17,491,449 of NC_134481.1, forward strand.
GCAACAATCACCCCATCCCCTTGAAACAAACCTTGTAAAGGATTTAATCAAAGCTGTGATAACAAAAGTTGCATAATTTATCGACAGAGCAGTTCGTTAACGCCTCTTGAATACTAAGAAAATCTGGAAATGTGGCAAAACTCTGCTTTGGAAAGAGGCTACGTTCCCGACTCATTTCTCGCCGCCGTCGCGTTATGGAAAACATAACCAACTAACGTCGCACGGATTGTTATCAAACGATTGGCGAGCGGTTGGCTTCGTCAGTAGCTACCTTTGGCTTAGGGAGATCAAGTCTCTTAAACAGTTTAGATAATCGCATATTTGGAGACTAGTGAACCGCAAGGGCTTTGCATTTTTAGTTTATCACGCTTTTGAGGCCAAAAGTCAAATGGTCAGATAAAAAAAATGATCAGACGGCAAGTTGGTAGTACTAGAAAAAGTCGCATAAAAAACCAGTATGACTAATAAAATTGCTACGAACTTTAAGTGAGAGCAGTTAAATGGAAGTCTAATTAGCTACAAAGAAGAAGAGGAAATTATTTACCAAAAAGAATTATAATAAAATAATATATGCAAAACAGATCCGGATTTTTGTTAATGATAAGACTCGAAGGGGCACGCAACGAGACGCATTGGTCTGCTTAAAAGCTTGCCCGGTGGCATTTACACTAATTATTATTTAAAAATAACCAGGCCGTGCCGAGTCCTAGATGACGCAGACTATCAACGCAAAGGTCAGACTTAGGACAAAAATCCAAAACAAAAAAATCTTTCCCACTTTTCCATTTGATTTTCTAAGTTCAAAACTATTTCAGAAAATAAAAAAAGGCCGATATATCGAAAACTAAAAACTACGGGGCTTGAGAGGCTCATATTTTGACACATGGAAGACAACCTCAAAATTGGTGTGTGTGTGTGTGTGTGTGTGTGTGTGTGTGTGTGTGTGTGTGTGTGTGTTAGCATACATGGTAGCATTATTCATTTGGGATATTTCCGACTTTTATATAAGTGTGACTATTTCGTGATTATTGAGTAAATAACTTTTTTGAACTTTTCAAAAATTACTTTTTACTTTTAGAAAACTTGTCCACATAAGCGGAAGCAACAACTGCTTTTCTAAGAGATTTATACAAGATGTAGGCACAAAAGGCAATGGAAAGCTTTGAGAATTTTGTTTTGCAATTCGGAGGCCTAAGAGACATGTCAGATTGTTTGGTTATTCTCACTATCTTCTGAAAAGTGAATAGATTATTAAGAAAGCATTCGGAGTGCTTGTTATTGATCGAGAACAGCACAAACTTAAGCAGCTCATATTTATGTAGCTCAAACACAGTTAGCAAGCATTTTTGCAAAGAGATGAGCTGCTTCGTTTACGGAAATAAATGCGTTTCATTATTTTCTTTTGCAAATTGTAGATAGACTTAAGACTCGATTAGCTACAACAGCCGTATAACAAGATACTGCAAGATTGGTTGCACGTTACTTATATAGTATTTTATTCGTTGTTTTCGTGGCACGAAATGCCGTATTTATAAACAATCCCACATTGTACTCCGATTCTTCTCACAACATATTTATTATGATTACTAAACGACAATTTACTATCAATGAAAATACCGAGATACTTATAAGAACACGAATCAAGGCAAGTTTTCGAAGGAGAAGCTGCTTCTCCTACTAGAACCACTTCCGTTTATAGAAAAGTGAATCTTATCAACGTTTAATGCAGGCTTGTTGGCACATAACCAATCATACACATTGCATGAATCTGATTGGATAGAGTTACTATGACAACCAAAAGCCGTCAAGTTGGTATCGTCTGCAAACAAAAGACATCAATTGACTTACACGTTAGAGGAAGGTCATTAAAATAAATGAGAAAAGCGGGCCTCAATTAAAACCCTGTGGAAGGCCATTTTCTTGATGTATCCAGTTTGATGAAATACCAATTATTTGCACAATTTGCATTCACAAAATTAAATACGATTTAAACCAATCAACCACAATTCCGCGGTCGCTATAATTATCAAACTTACAGACACAATTTTATGATCAATCATATCAAACGCTTTTCTCAAATCAAGAAAGAAACTTTCAACATTTGTAGTAGCAGAAGCGTTTCGAAATATGAATTCGAGAGACTGAAGCGTCCGCATTGCTGCCCTAAGGCCAAATTGTTTAGAATAAATTAAAGTAAGTTCTAAAAGTAGCTGTGAAGTCGATTAAACAGTGCGTTCATGGGCCTTGCTCCAAACCATCAAAAGAGATATTGGCCTGTAGTTAATTTCAACTAATTTTGACCCATTTTTGCGAAGAGCAAAAACTTTCGCTTATGACAGTGCATCAGGAAACCCACCTTCAGAAAAAGACTTAATTATCAAGAGAGTCAAACAAGGCACAATTGAAGGTATAGACGCTTTTAACAAAACATTGCTAATACCATCGTCCTCAGACGAACTTGTTTTCTAAACCCATAATAAAACTCACTACTTCAGGTATTGTTACGTCACAGCAGTACATTGACTGATCAACCGATGGTAAACTTAAGAAAGAGGTATATCAGGCATGCCCCTTTTAACCTCGATAACAAAATTCCCGAAGTAGTCAATGAATTTTCCACAACATCATGAGCCAACGGATTATCGCACTTCTCTTCACATGAAAATAGTCTTGGTGCAAGCTCTGATTTGGCATCTTTGCCTTTCAATTCGTTATACAACTTAAATGTTTGTCTGGAGTCCCCAATGCAATTTTTAAACTTTGGTGAAATAAAATTATTCTTAGATGATTAAATTTCTTTCTCTAGCTTACTGCGGAGGAGAACAAATGTTTGAAGGCTGCAGTTTGTTTTCTTTTGTTTCCATTTCTATGGGATTTGTTTTTCTTAGACCGTATATTTTTTTTGTACAAAACAGCTAAAAACAATCTCTGATGCTAGAACTCAAGCTTTGCACAGACAGCTTCTTCGAAGGGGGTTTCAATAGATCTTATAATCAATTTTCTTGAGTCAACTTGCAACATAACACCGCCCCCTCGTGGAGAACGACATTGAGTTATTTGGTGGTTGAAACCCTTTACTAAGTAGCAATTAGCATCCACCTAAGCCACATTTCAGTTAAACATAATATGTATGGTGGGACTATACACAAGTGCTTCCAAATTATCTGAAAGTTTTCTTAATGACCGTACGATTAAGCTCAGAATACATATGTTCTAATTGTTCAGGTTTCATCTGGTGTTGGTGGCTTTGGAAAAACACATTGCTTAGACTTGAAACAGGCCCGCACATTGTTGAACTTGTACTGCAACACTACGCCACCCTCATACAGACCATAGATTTTCTGCACTTCCTTGTCATCCTTCCAAATATAAAAGATAGATCTCTCTCGAGACCACACATTCAATTCTCTCGTAGCGTTTTATCAAGTTGAAGAACTGTAGCCGTGGTTGTGTCAAATCCTGAAAAGTTTTGACAATTTTCAAATTCTCTACAGATCACAGATACTTCTTGTTCTTCAGCATGACCATTTTTGCAGATCTTCGAGCAAAACGAACGATTATTGGTCGCACGTTTCGGTTTGCTGAAGGAAATCTGTGAGCAATTGATATATCGTACTTTTCTACACCTGCACTCATGACATCACTCAGTTCCACCACTTTCCCCGCTGTTTGAATGTAGCTTTTGAAGATAGGATAGTCATCTGAATCTCTTGCTGTGATTTTTGGTAGTCCAATTATCCTCTCCTGTTGTAGTTCCTAGTTCTTCTGCTTCGGATAACATCGTTTGTGCATCTCTTTCCTCCAGTAAGAAGTCCTGCTCTTTCACCGTCCTCATCAGTTCCTCTTTAAAATTTTCCATCGACTTGTTAACTAATTCTCTGATGGTCATAGTCAACTGATTTGTTATGTTAGCAGTTATTGTGGGTTTGATGGCGGCAAGTGAGCTCTCCTCAGTTTCCTTGATATTCTTCACTAACTCCTCAGTCAACTCTTCATTGTCTTGGGTGATTGGGCTTAGGGCGTTGCACTTTCTTTTGCTTTCGGTCCCTGATCTTCGTGAAACAGACGTTCGATCTTGGAACCTGAGAGGTGGTAGCAAGTTCCTTCCCCAACGTCTTGAGCGCCACCCAGAAGTTCATCATCCATTTTCTTTCTCTATTTAATAAGTTTATCACAACAATTAGGCTAGAAATGTAAGTTAAGCAACTGTTGCAATCGCAACGAGAGTTGATTAAAATCTGCTAAAAGCATTCTCTCCAAGTCTTTAACTTCTCGACTTCCCAACAGGTTTGACAACTTCTTGATAGCGAAAACCATGTGGTAATATTCATTGACCACTACTATTCTCTGGTTTTTCGGAATCGAGATCCTATCAACGTTCCACCTATCAAGGCTATTTCGAAGCTCTTCGTTTTGTAGTGAAAGATAGAGAAATGTCACCTATAAAGAAATTAATTTCAAGAATTGAGGCCATTCATACTACTTGAAAAACTATACTTTTAACAACAACTAAAATAATTTAAAATGACTACAGCGAATAACACAGCGTGACAAAAAATAGTTGCTATAGCTTTGTAGACCTGTAGTCTTATTACGCAATGAAAAAATGAAGGCCAAAGTAGAATTTATTTTTTTTTACAAATTGATGAGATGTCTTATTTTGATTTAAAGAATTTGAATTACTTATGTGTGGTTTTTACTAGCTGCCTTAAAATAACCTTCAATTACAATGATATATTCTCGGTTGACCTGAAAATCTTCAATTAAGAAAGCAAAATTCATTCTGAGAGAGAGGAAGGCCCATTTTTGAGAGATTCACATGTATGAATAAAATCCTCGCTTCGAAAACATTGAAAACATTGATAGGTCACTTCTGCATACACCATTATTACATTTTCTAGCTCCAAGTAAGCAGATTCAAACTGTCAACAACAAAAATGGCCAAATTGAGTACAAGAACAACGCCTGTCAAAAAATACACTTGTCTTATTAGCATAAAAAAAACCCACACCGCGTCGATGAAGTTACCAACACAACTGAGGAACACTGAAGAATTTGCTTTTCGAAGAACAATATTACATTTATTAGCGGCAGCCTTCAATTTCAGCTTTCGTTCAGACATCGGAATCGTTTTGGAGTGTACTTAATTGAGCCTAAATTCTAAGTTTAAATAAGCGTAAAACAATGAAATGAAAAACATAGCCACGAAACACGGGTAGGTAGATATGTATCCAAAAAAACCTGCAAAATCATTAAACTAAAACCGACAAAAGTCAGACAAACTGCTCTCGGAAAACTTGTTTGGGGTTGAATTTAGTAGCAGCTAGCTTATGCTTAGCAATTCTATCTTCAAGAATTTCTCTTAACGCAAGGAAATTGCATCCTCCAAAATTTTGGTGAATTGTATACTTATAGAATAAAAAGTCTCAAGGAAATACTACTCGGCGAATTAATCTCCTCGGGCTTGGCAAGTCTATAATCACACGATAACAAATTATCAAGACAATAAGTCCCAAAATTTGTTGGTCGGAAGCAAATAACGGTCAGACAAAAAAAAATCGGTCGTACAAAAAGGGCATAAAATACCAACAAGGCAAAAAGAATTGCGAAGAATTAACGATGGCAATCAATTATTAACAGCATTTTGGAACACACAATAACTCAGGAAGGTAAGCGTTGGCACCTCACCCAAAAGAAAAATAGACGTCACATTGCGAAACAGAATTAAGTGCTGTAGAATATAGATCAAAAAATAAAGATTTGAGTTGTAGTTACCGACGCCTCTTAAAAGTTTAAGAAAACCTTTCTGCGATAAACTGATTTGGCTGATTCAATTTTATACCGCAGCATCCTTTTTATAAGTGACCTTCTATTACACATCATCTGAACTAAATCAACCGATTTGACTTTCAACATAAAACACTGTGTGAACAAATATAAAACATAGCCGGCAGATTGCCAGAGAATAGCTGCAATAACTTCGTAGATCTGCAGTCTCAAAAAGATAGTAACAGGAACAGACCAAAGAAAAATTGACCAAAGAAAGTGAGATATATTGATTACGAATCTGTATATATTATTGCTTCTTCTATTAGCTGCTCTCCAATAACCCTCATTTAGAGTGACACATACCCATTTGACATTATCTCTTTGAATTAAAGTACATAAAAGTCAATTTCAAAGTGAAGAGGTCGTTTTTGTGAGTCAGGTAAGTCAAGTGTGATCAAAAATTTAACCACCAAAAACACAAATGAACAAAAAAATCTCGCTCCACTCAGAGCCAAAAATGACGTCACGCACGCAATTCAGTCAAAATTGCGAGAACGAATGAACAAAAAGAAGATTTGGAGTGATAGTGTCGTTATATGGTTGTAACAAAAACCTTGACGAATTTTTAAAAAAAGATAAAGCCAATAATAGCCCCAGCTATCGCTGTGCAGCTATTAAAAAAACAGAACGCTAGACGACGAAACAGCAAACGTCAGACGATGATCACCACAATATAGCTACGCTCAGATTACAGCTTCTCAGCTACAATAAACATTGAGAAAAAACTTTCTCAATTTTGAAAAAAAAATTTGGTGATAATATTTCCAAAATCAAAAGCTTCTTGCTTAAACACTTAATATATCAGAGCTGTAAAAATTCAAGCTCTAAAAGCCATGTAAGAAAACTTAAACATAACCAACTATTGTCGGGCGAATTGTTCTCAAACGACCGGCTGGCTTTGCTAGTAGCTAGCCACGGGGGGATGGGGCAACAGGGTTGGAGGCAAAAGTGCGGGGAGGTGATTCCTCAACCTCTAAGAACCGCCCTTCACACCATAAGTATAAGTCTCCAAAACAGATTTTGTGAATCGCATACCTGGGGACTAGTGAGCTGAAAAGCTCTAAGAGTACTGAATGCCCGAAAAGTCAAATGGTTAAGACAAAAAATTGTTCAAGCAAAAATTCGCATAAAGAAGATCGTCAAGACTAACATAATTGCTACAAATTTCGTTTGAGAGCAATTAAATAACATACACACAAAAAATAGTTTTAAAAAGAAAGAAAGACACACAGGACTAAGAACAATTTGTACAAATTACTTTAATGAGTAAGAAGAGAACTGGTCGTTTTTCTGCCAGAGTTAAAGCTAAGTTTCCATCTGCCTACATCAACAGACAAATTTTTACTTTTACTCTGATATTAGTTTAAATAGCCTAAAAACAACCGCCTAACGTCGGGCCAATTGCTCTTGAACATAGTGAGCAGATGGATTCGTCGGGAGCCAGTTGAAGTTTTTGGGGAGGCTAGCTGTAGCTAAATGAGTGAGGTGAGAATAGAGGGCGGAGAGCACGGGTGAGTATGCGGGGGGGGGGGGGGGCTGATGAAGATGGGGCAATGGTGGGAGGGCGGTTTTTGGCTGCACGGGGCCCTTACGGCCAGAACAATTTGCAGGGGTGGGGATTGGGGGGGGGGGGGGGTAAAGTGAGAGGGAGCTGAGGTGGTTGGGGGTGTTTTGGAAAGAGGGAGGGGTGGGGTCAATCTCTATGAACCCCTCTTCAAGCCATAAGTATAAGTCTCCAAAACAGTTTCTGTGAATCGCATACTTGGAGACTAGTGAGCCAAAAGGCTCTAAGAGCACTTATTGCCCGCTGGGCGCTACCTGTTTAATACCGTTTTTAATGACGAAACGTCAAATGGGTGAGACGAAAAAACGGTCAATCATAAAATTCCATAACATAGCCGGCAGATTGCCGGAATAGCTGCGAAAGAATAGACCTGCGTGCCATATAATAGAGATAGAATCAGATACAGATCTAAATTGAAAAAAAATCGACGCCGCTCAAAAAACTAGGTAAAAATCATTCAGCGATAAATTAATAAAGCTTGCTAAAAATCATTCCGCAGACGCCTCTTATTAGGGACCCTTACTGCACAAATGAGTTCCTTTGACCTCAAACAAATTCAAACTAAACTTAAGTTTTAAAGTGCAAAAGTCATTTTATTGAGTGAGGTAAGTCACGTATGATCAAAATCTAATCACGCAAATAGCCTAAAAACTTTTGCACAAGCTAGTGAGAAATGACGTCACGCGCGCAAATGCCGTTAGTGAGAGGAAGAAGTCATCCAGAAAATTTGACTTTTTCAGCTTTGCTGTGTGAACAAATGTAAAACGAAAAAAGAGCGTCAGACGACGAAACAAAAAACCAAGAGCACCGCAATATAGCTTCGCTCAGCTTACAGCTTCGCAGCTATAAAAAGACCGACAGGACGAATATAATTGCTATAAACTTCTTTGGAGCGCAATTAAACATTAGACTGATATTGATCAACAAACTATAACATTCAGTCGAAGAGATGTCTAAAAAAATCAAAAAAGTCTAACGTCGGACGAATTGCTCGGATGAAATCTAGAACAACAGGTGGTCGCGTGGCAATTTAATTTATAGGGGGTGTAGCTTAGAACAGTTTATGGGTGCTTAAAAATCCCGACCCTACAGGTGTTCGAATCCAGACCTTCAGTATAACAGTCGAACATCTTAACCACTTAGCTACAATGGCTTTGAATGTATTCGCTCTCATTCGCTTTTATAATAGAAACAGCTTTATTTCAGAAAGATAGAAATTTAGATGACTCAAAAATGAAGAACTCAAGAGTCAAAATGTCACTCAAGAAATGAAAGAATGTTCTGGAACAAAACGCCAAAACGGTCGAGCAAAATTTCCATAAAAAGACACGTGACAGACCAAAAATCGGTCAAGCGATAAATTGCATAACAAGACCACGGGTTTCCATATATATGCGTGAAGAAAGTCGACTAAATAACAACGTTGTTCAATGATTAAACTTCAATGACTAAATTTCAAATTTAAATCCCTCAAGTCGTTATAATTTAATTGATTACCTAGAACTAGGTCAAACTATCTCGATCACATATATCGCTTGAAACAAAAATGTTGTAAAGCAAGCAGAATTTAAAACTTTAAGAAGCAAAGAATTCAAACAAATCAGACCGAAGGGTATGTTATTGCGTACAAAGCGAGAAATTAATTTATAAAGATCCTTAGAACATTTTTTTCACAAAGACAAAACGATGCAATTGACAAAATTTTAGTTGTTTTCTCGATATTTCAGTCTTGGTTTTATGTCATTGACATCAATCACGTTGACGGTTTTATTGCGCTATGGTTTGTATTTACATAAACCAACGACAGTCGGGCGAATGAATCTTGAACAAGATAGGTGTCAATTTTGGTTGTAGCTAGCTTAAGCTTAGGAAAGGGCGGCTAGCCACAATGAAAAAGAGCGGGTTCAGATATTTGGGGTGAGGAGGAGTTGCAGGAGGAGTGGGGATGTGTGGGGGCTGTCCAAAGCTACAATGATTCAAATCACCCTTCAAACCATGAAGATCTTCCTCAGCAGCTTCGATGATCCGTTCAGTTAATACCATCCGGTGTTACCATTTTACCCCGTTTCTCAGGACGAATAGCTCACGAATATTCCAGAAAAATTATCAAATAGCTCAAGAAAAATTCTACATACGACTACGAGGACACTCACAAAAAGACAAATGACTACAATAATTGCTTCGAACTTTGCAAGAGGGTAATTTTACAAAAATGCAAGCTCTTCACACTATATAATTTGACTATAGACTTGCAACAAAATCTACACCCCCCCCCCCATTGTGGACAATTTTGTGCTATTGAGAGTGCCAATAGACCCATGAAAATTACTTGTAATCTCGCTTGTGCCCCAAAGATGCTTGTCATTAATACCTTTTTATCTGTCGGCTGATAAAAGATTTTTATTTCACTGCTCTTTGGCATCATCTTGATGTTGCCTAAGTTGGACCCGAACAGTTAAAATATACCACAGTCCTGGTTCAAACCAATAATAGATGATTACATTCTATCGGCGTCAAGGAAACAGTTGAGTAGATTTCTCATAATCGTAAAGGTTGGTTTTTAAAAGGTTTACTTTTACATTGCGACTTGACGTCAATCAATGACTTGACATAAATGTTTTGCAGCTGTGAAATTTCAGATATAAGGAGGCTGATATACAGGACAGAAACGATCTATCTCGATTACATGGTTAACAGAATCAGTAGTAGAACAGACCTTTGTTAGTACTTACATAAGGAGTCTCCAGAATTTGGAAAGACAGCTGTGCTTTCCCCTTATACAGCTGTAAACAATCAGTGTTAAAAATAATTGTCATCAGCTGAAGGGGCCAAAATTAACGAATTCAAAATAAAAGTAACCCGAAAGTTTATTCTTGTATTAATAATGTTTTAGCTGGAGCAACTTGTTCCTTCAATGATTTATATTTTTCAATGATGTACTCCAGCGCACCAAATCAAGAAAACATAACCGACTTAAGAAGTGCGAACTGCTCGCAGACGACCAGCTGGCTGAGGCTTAGTGGGGGATTAAGTGAGGGGTGTTAAGTGGGTGGAGGGTAGTCAAACTCTTAGAACCGCCCATCATACCATGAATTATGTACCCCCCTATACAGTTTTGGTGAATCGCATACTTAGTCTAGCAATCCGTAAGGCTCTACGAGAACTAAATGACCTCCGACCGTTCTACGAGAACTAAATGACCGTTCGAGAGCAATTATAAACAGACCAAGGAGATCGCAAAATGAATAAAAAAGGAAAGAGACAAAACTAACGGACGGCAGAAACAATTAAACAATAAAACATAGCCGGCAGATTGCCGGAATAGCTGCGAAAGAATAGACCTGCGTGCCATATAGTAGAGATAGAAACAGACACAGATCTAAATTGAAAAAAAAAATCGACGCCGCTCAAAAAAACTAGGCTAAAAAACATTCAGCGATAAATTAATAAAGCTTGTTAAAATTCATTCCACAGAAGCCTCTTATTAGGGATCTTTACTGCACATATGAGTTTCTTTGACCTCCAAATTCAATTTAAACTTAAGTTTTAAAGTGCAAAAGTAATTTTATTGAGTGAGTTAAGTCACGTATGATCAAAATCTAATCACGCAAATAACCTAAAAACTTTATCTAAAGCGAGTGAGAAATGACGTCACGCGCGCAAATGCCGTTAGTGAGAGGAAGAAGTCATTCAGAAAATTTGACTTTTTCAGCTTTGCTGTGTGAACAAATGTAAAACGAAAAAGAGCGTCAGACGACGAAACAAAAAAACATAGCAGGACAAGTCTTGACGTACAATTCAAAGAATTTTCATTGACTTAACAAACAACTAGACCTAGAACGGACAATGAGTGAATTGGGAAAACCATTTCTAAAAAAATCAGATGAAAAAAACAGAAAATCAATGTCAAAAAGCTGCCAGGGAGAACAAAAAACCACTAGTGAGATATGTAATTTTGATTCTAACAAAAAAACTAGGTCCAGAATGAGCTGTGAATGGATTGGGAAAACTATTTAGAAAAAAATCCGATCCGAAAAATTGAAAAAAAAAACAGAAAATCAGAGTGAAATTGCCGCATGTGAACAAAAAAACCACTACCGCGAAACCGAATTTTTGTTCAAACACCGTTTTCTCACTCTACTTTAAAATTAGAGCGAAAAAAAGCCACGCCGCAAAATCACTCGCTTTTTCGCTCCATTTCCTGTTTCAGCGTGACCAAAATCACCACTCCAATTTGACTTCAAAAATCATGAAAATGTGTGAACAGATCTTAAAAAAGAACATAGCCGGAAGAATTCCGGAAACGACTCGAAGTGAAAACCCATTTAAACGCCATCCAACTACTCATCAAACAAAACGTGCCTTCACTTATTTATGATTATATTGAAACAAAGTCATGAAACAAAAAAGTGAAAACAATAAAATCAAATCTGTTAAAGTATGATAAAAAATCTGATCAAATTTTGTTATAAATTGAGATCCCGAAAAAACTATCTCTGCCAAAATAACTTCATCAAAACAACTAGTACTTACAAAAGCCACTTATGTGAATTTTGAAAAAAAAATACTTTAGGCCAAAATTATGCAAAAATAGCTCTTAAAAACAACTTTTACTGAAAAACTGGAAAAAGTTAATACATTTTTTAATATTTCAAAAACATACAAATCCAAAGAAAAATTCCCTTCAGCCAATAGGAAACCCAGATGCTCGCAAAACAATGGGCAGGTCCTAATAGGCAAAGAAACTTAGCTAAAAACAGAAAAAAAAACGAAAAACTGCAAAAAATTAAGAAAAATAGTTCCAATTTTCACCATTTTTTTGACATATTTCTCAACAAAAAAATGATTCTTCCCACAACACTGTAACCAATTGTTATCATGAAATTGCTCAAGTAGAAGGGGTTTCTTCAATACCCAGTTGAGCCCGTAAAACGAAAAAATCGTCAAAAAAACGCCAGAAATTAGCCCGAAAATCGGCAAAATACATTAAAAACCTCCGAATTATCATAAAATTCATATGAATTTCCAGAAACCTTCAAACCACTACCGAAACCAGCCTAAAATTAAAACAAAATCATAACCAAACCTCTTAACCAAAATAAATGAAAAAACTGCTTTAAAATGCCGCACGTGAACAAAAAAATTTCGCTCGCTTAGAAAATTTTTTCACACATCAATTTCTCGCTCTCTCAAAAACAGCGGTATGAACAAAAACCACTCTCTTTTCGCTCCGCTCTTTACTTTTGTTCAGCGCCAAAATCACTCCAAATGTTTTCACGCGTTTCATTTCCCGCTTCAAAAATCACTCCAATAAAATTGATTAAAAAAAAGGACTTCTCCAATACTCCTCTTCGAGTCGTAAAAAAAGACAGCGCCCCAATACAATTCAAATTCTTTGAATTGTAAAAAACCAAGAGCACCACAATATAGCTACGCTCAGCTTACAGCTTCGCAGCTATAAAAACAATTTTCAGAATAAAAACGTTTGCCCCAATGATAACAAACAAAAGACAAAATTTTGCGCAAGAAAATTAAAAAGTAATAGAGCAGTTAAAATAATCATCTAGAATTTATTGAGAAACGAAACAGTCTTTCTGTCAATTTTTGTAATAAACTTCAACAAACAGCAGTCTCATTTTTAAATCTGGAAACTGGGTATGTTTCATTGACCACAAAAGGATCTGTAACCAATACTAAACACACACACTCATTAGCGTCAGAAAAATTGATCTCCAGCGACTTGCGAGTCAAACAAACTGGAAGGGAGAATACGTTTGTGGCAAACACTTCTGACTGGGGAGGGGTTCGAACTCGAGAGCAGTTGGATCAAAGTTAATAACATTAACCTAAACGCTAACAGATCCATGTAGGGTCATCGCTCAGAATCGGTATTATTTTAGCTGCAGTCTCAAATCATAGAAAAACATAAATCGAACAACGTCGGGCGACTCACTCTCAAACGAATAGCGAGGCAAACGATTTGAAAGGAGACATAGGCTACAGAAACTTTATTGATCGCTCAGAATTGATTTTAATATAGCAAGACATTTAATTTCTGAATGCTGGCAATTCAAATCACTCAAAACAGTAAAAAAAAATTCTAAGTAAACAAAAACATTAGATAAAAACTATGACCACTAGCATATTCACTTCTAGTTCCCCATAAACCAGCTGCGACCTCTCATTAATGAGATAAAGTTACAGATCGGCAAATCCAATGACAAAGAAGGACGAGATTCAAAAATCTGTAAATTTCGAAATCAAATAGTTTCACAATGTTATATGAAGCTTTAGCCATCAGATGAAAATTTTATATGAAGACGACGGCTCCCCAATATAATCCAAATTCTTTCAACCAACACAAGAGACTACTAACAGCATCGCTATACTGTCGCCGCATAGCTATCAAAAATTTTTCCTTTATTTCAGCAACAGACTTAATTTCGGAACGAGTGCAGTTCAAATCATTCAAAACAATCCAAAAATCAAGCGTGAAAGCCACTCAAGAAGCGAAATCAAAAGAATGTTCTGAAAAGGTCATTCAAAAAATAAAGAATGTTCTAGAAGAAAACAGTCAAGCAACAAATTCACATAAAAGACAAACAATTAAAATATTTACTTCAAATTTCGACAGCAATGAAACAGACCAAAAAAAAATTTCTCTTCTTTTGTTAGTTGCTGAGATGTTCTATTTTAATTCCGAATCTGCATAACATATTAATCCTAGTAGCTGCTCTCAAATAACCTTCAATTAGAGTTACAAACACTCAGCTGACACTATCTTCATGAATTAAAGCAGTGAAGTCCATTTGAAAGTGAGGAAAGTCATTTCTGAGAGTGGGGTGAGTCACGTGTGACCAAAAACTTAACCATTCAAAAGAACGAAGCAAACAAAATTTGCTCCACTAAGAATAGAAAATGACGTCAAGTACGCAATTCAATCAAAAATGCATAAATGAATAAAAGACGATTTGAAAAAAAAATAGTAAAAAAAAGAAAATCAATGCAAAATGCCGCATGAGAACAAAAAACCACTAGCAAAAACAAAAAATTTGGTTCAAGTACAAAAATTAGGCCTGGAATGAACTATGGATAGATTGGAAAACAAATTAGAAAAATAAAACAATCCAACAAATAAAAAAAACAGTAAAAATCAAAGTGAAATTGCCGCATGTGAACAAAAAACCACAAGCGAGAAAGCGAAATTTGATTCAAACAAAAAAAACGGCCTAGAAGTAACTTTGAATGGATTGCGAAAACTATTTAGAAAAAAGTCCGATCCGAAAAATCGAAAAAAAAAACAAAATCAAAGTGAAATTGCCGCATGTGAACAAAAAACCACTCGCGAGAAAGCGAACTTTTGTTCAAAAACTCTTTTCTCTTTAAAACTAGAGTGAAACAATTTCTCACCGCAAAAATAATCGCTTTTCTACTCTTTCTGTTTCGGCATGACCATAATCACTACTCCAGTTTGACTTCAAAAATCACGAAAATGCGTGAACAGATCTTAAAAACAATACAGCCGCCCAGTAAAATTCAAAATCTTTGAATTGTAAAAAAACCAAGAGAAGGCCAATAATATCGCTTCCCTGCTAGTAAAAACGTACCCGGCAGATTGCCGAAAATAGCCGTCGTTGATTCCCATAACTCCATTGGGATTGAAAGAAAAGAAAATATCAAAAAAAATTGATTTTTGTATAAAAACATTTTTAAGTGCGATTTATTTTAATGTGATTTCGTAATGAACATACTCCTGTCTCTCAGTGAGAGGCTACAGGGTCTAGTATCAATACCAATAAGGATTATAGATAGTAACAAAAACTTATGAGAACAAAGTTCAAGTACCGGGCATCTAAAAATGGGCTTTATGGGTTTATCCCGTTTCTATTATTTTATGAATAATTTTATAATAATTTTTTTTAATGACTCTCTTCACTGTTTGCTTTGCTTTGCTGAGCAGCTGCTATTTAAGAGGACTTTGAGCAGAATGACAGAAGAGTGAAACTAGCCGAGAGAAGTCAAAAAGATTTCACTCAATGGGTAAAGCGAAAAAAAGTTCGACGAAGTAAAAAAACATAGGACAATTCCTGAAATACAATTAAAAGAATTGAATGCAAAGCTTTAAAGTACTCTACCAGACCAGCAGATCAATCGAACAAAGCCAAAACACAAACAAAATCATCTCAAAAAATTGAGAAACTAAATCAATCAAACTGAACAAAAATATACTCATTACTAAAACTCTTGAAGCTTTTTTCCCTTAGGCAAAATTTCATGCCTTTAAAATAACATGTTTCAAAAATATGTTCAAGATCGTTTTTTTGTTTTTTAAATCGGTCCAGTATTATATCTGCATGACCTGAAAAAATTCACTGGCCCTTGAAGATCGATTAGCTCTAAAATGACCAAAAAATATAAAAAATGAAATCAATTGCAAAATTGAAAAAAAAATGCTGAAAATTGTAATATTAATATTTTCAGAATCATTTCTGTGTCTCTAGAGGCTATCCATTAACCCCATTCCAAGCGTTAAAAAATTCATTGGCTCAAAGATCGATAGGCACTTACTTTTAGAATAAATCTCAAACTTCAAAAAATAGAAATTCGTTCTATTTAAATGTTGAAAACCGTTCAATTGCCCCCTAGCAGCTATCTTATAACATATTACCACACCCTTTTTGATAATAAGATATTATCAAAAAAGTTCTAAAATTCGAAAACTAAATTGTCGATAACAAATCCATTGAAGCCAACAACCATGCAGTAACTTTTTATCAGACCGTGGAATAGGTTTTTCTGGCACTTGAGAGTGGACAAATATCGAACTTTGACAAAAACTTTAGAAAACCTTGAAAAAATTGCAATTTTTTATAAAATGCCAAATTTCGAGACATTAAAATGTTGAAAATCAACCCATTATTACTACAAACCATGCAGTGCTCTATTGTCAAACCACAAAGGACATTTCCTGGCCTCTGAAGCTGGAAAAACTCAATATATGACAAAAATTTTCAAAAAACTTGAAAAAAATTGCAAAAATTAGTATCATTTTGCAAGTTTGTATTTGTAGTACCAAAATATATAGCTCATAAAATGGTCATAACAAATTATTTTGTCTCTTAAAAGGCCTTCATCAATTTTCAAAAGCTTCAACGTAAGACTAAAAAAAAATAAAAAAATCACCAAAAAAACATAAAAAAATGCAACATTTTGAGCCCAAAACCTACTAAAAATGACCTGTTAACCTTTAATTAAGGCCATCCCAGCAGCTGCACCACTCTAAGCAATTGAAGGCCTACTGAAGCTTACTTCGGGCCTCTAATGAAACTTATTGCCCACTGTGCTTTACCTGTTTATCCCGTTTTGAAAGATGAAAGTCATTGAAAAATGTGTGAACACATCTTTAAAAAAAACACATCGCCTCATTACAATTCAAATTCTTTGAATTGTAAAAAAATAGGAGCGCTATAATAGCCGGCTGAGAAGGTGAGGGCGGCTATTAAACATAACCGACTAAACGTCGGAATAATTGCTCTCGAACGACTAGTGGGAGCCCTAATCAATTGCAGCCTGCTTCAGTCGGGCGCAAGAGGGAGCATAAATGGGACTCAGAAGTTTAATAGTGGGCTTCAAATAACAAATTAGAGGTTAACATATACCACTATTAAGATTTAAAGTAAGAAATGGCACCAGTTTCGGCGCACTTTTCATTTGACTTTTAGTATTAAATTGCCGCCAATTGAGTTCAGCTGCTTGAAATTGTGATTGAGAGAGAATTTTAGATCACGCGAAACGCAAAAAGTCATGGGCGTAAAAGTCTCTTGAAAAGTCAAAATTGTCAATCGAAAATTTTGCATAAAAAAGACACACGTTTACAATAATTGCTATGAACTTCGTTCAAGAGCAATTAAAAAGTTTGAACAATCAGTGCTGATTCTCTAACTTAAGTTTTCCTGGATTTAATACTGTCATAGTTAGCAAAAAGGAAATAAACTGTCCTGGAAAAACATCAGCAAGAAATATTCAGTACATCCTAAATCTTGCACCTTTATAGATATCAAAATACTCAATTACATGTCAGCTGATTTATTATCAAGCATAATTCTCTTAAAATGTGAACATTAATAAAATTTGACTCACGTATACATTGTTGGGTGCACCGCCATTATGAGCAACCTTGGGCGCACCTCCACCGTATTCAATTCTCTCTTCATCAGAAACTTTATTGATCGCTCAGAATTGATTTTAATATAGCAAGACATTTAATTTCTGAATGCTGGCAATTCAAATCACTCAAAACAGTAAAAAAAAATTCTAAGTAAACAAAAACATTAGATAAAAACTATGACCACTAGCATATTCACTTCTAGTTCCCCATAAACCAGCTGCGACCTCTCATTAATGAGATAAAGTTACAGATCGGCAAATCCAATGACAAAGAAGGACGAGATTCAAAAATCTGTAAATTTCGAAATCAAATAGTTTCACAATGTTATATGAAGCTTTAGCCATCAGATGAAAATTTTATATGAAGACGACGGCTCCCCAATATAATCCAAATTCTTTCAACCAACACAAGAGACTACTAACAGCATCGCTATACTGTCGCCGCATAGCTATCAAAAATTTTTCCTTTATTTCAGCAACAGACTTAATTTCGGAACGAGTGCAGTTCAAATCATTCAAAACAATCCAAAAATCAAGCGTGAAAGCCACTCAAGAAGCGAAATCAAAAGAATGTTCTGAAAAGGTCATTCAAAAAATAAAGAATGTTCTAGAAGAAAACAGTCAAGCAACAAATTCACATAAAAGACAAACAATTAAAATATTTACTTCAAATTTCGACAGCAATGAAACAGACCAAAAAAAAAATTTCTCTTCTTTTGTTAGTTGCTGAGATGTTCTATTTTAATTCCGAATCTGCATAACATATTAATCCTAGTAGCTGCTCTCAAATAACCTTCAATTAGAGTTACAAACACTCAGCTGACACTATCTTCATGAATTAAAGCAGTGAAGTCCATTTGAAAGTGAGGAAAGTCATTTCTGAGAGTGGGGTAAGTCACGTGTGACCAAAAACTTAACCATTCAAAAGAACGAAACAAACAAAATTTGCTCCACTAAGAATAGAAAATGACGTCATGTACGCAATTCAATCAAAAATGCATAAATAAATAAAAGACGATTTGAAAAAAAATTAGTAAAAAAAAGAAAATCAATGCAAAATGCCGCATGAGAACAAAAAACCACTAGCAAAAACAAAAAATTTGGTTCAAGAACAAAAATTAGGCCTGGAATGAACTATGGATAGATTGGAAAACAAATTAGAAAAATAAAACAATCCAACAAATAAAAAAAACAGTAAAAATCAAAGTGAAATTGCCGCATGTGAACAAAAAATTTCGAGACATTAAAATGTTGAAAATCAACCCATTATTACTACAAACCATGCAGTGCTCTATTGTCAAACCACAAAGGACATTTCCTGGCCTCTGAAGCTGGAAAAACTCAATATATGACAAAAATTTTCAAAAAACTTGAAAAAAATTGCAAAAATTAGTATCATTTTGCAAGTTTGTATTTGTAGTACCAAAATATATAGCTCATAAAATGGTCATAACAAATTATTTTGTCTCTTAAAAGGCCTTCATCAATTTTCAAAAGCTTCAACGTAAGACTAAAAAAAAATAAAAAAATCACCAAAAAAACATAAAAAAATGCAACATTTTGAGCCCAAAACCTACTAAAAATGACCTGTTAACCTTTAATTGAGGCCATCCCAGCAGCTGCACCACTCTAAGCAATTGAAGGCCTACTGAAGCTTACTTCGGGCCTCTAATGAAACTTATTGCCCACTGTGCTTTACCTGTTTATCCCGTTTTGAAAGATGAAAGTCATTGAAAAATGTGTGAACACATCTTTAAAAAAAACACATCGCCCCATTACAATTCAAATTCTTTGAATTGTAATAAAATAGGAGCGCTATAATAGCCGGCTGAGAAGGTGAGGGCGGCTATTAAACATAACCGACTAAACGTCGGAATAATTGCTCTCGAACGACTAGTGGGAGCCCTAATCAATTACAGCCTGCTTCAGTCGGGCGCAAGAGGGAGCATAAATGGGACTCAGAAGTTTAATAGTGGGCTTCAAATAACAAATTAGAGGTTAACATATACCACTATTAAGATTTAAAGTAAGAAATGGCACCAGTTTCGGCTCACTTTTCATTTGACTTTTAATATTAAATTGCCGCCAATTGAGTTCAGCTGCTTGAAATTGTGATTGAGAGAGAATTTTAGATCACGCGAAACGCAAAAAGTCATGGGCGTAAAAGTCTCTTGAAAAGTCAAAATTGTCAATCGAAAATTTTGCATAAAAAAGACACACGTTTACAATAATTGCTATGAACTTCGTTCAAGAGCAATTAAAAAGTTTGAACAATCAGTGCTGATTCTCTAACTTAAGTTTTCCTGGATTTAATACTGTCATAGTTAGCAAAAAGGAAATAAACTGTCCTGGAAAAACATCAGCAAGAAATATTCAGTACATCCTAAATCTTGCACCTTTATAGATATCAAAATACTCAATTACATGTCAGCTGATTTATTATCAAGCATAATTCTCTTAAAATGTGAACATTAATAAAATTTGACTCACGTATACATTGTTGGGTGCACCGCCATTATGAGCAACCTTGGGCGCACCTCCACCGTATTCAATTCTCTCTTCATCAGTATAGACTCCTCTAACTGGCTCACCTCGTGTATCTTCACGTGACTTTGAAAACAACTTCACTATAGGCTGGCACCAGGGCTGTGGGAACGTCATGTAGAGAGGGTGTCCCTGGTTAACGGTCAGGAAGGGTTTGATGTATCGACGGTCGAAGTCATACCACCACGCACTCACAGGGTGCATGTGTTCTTTCCTCTGTGAATTCACTACCTGTGGTCGCACATTTTCACTTGAATGGAACGGCGATCCTTTGTCCTGGAATAAAGAACATAGCTGCTTAGTTGCTATTATGTGTTCTATAATAATAATGGAAAATTTAAAATCACATTTAAGATAATTTTCAAATACTCATATCAAATCGACTGGAACCGTGCTTATCTTAGCCGACACCCAAACTATTTCCCAGAGCGAAACACTTGAATGTTATTACAGGACAATATTTGCTAGTAATTTACATTGGTAACCATTTTCGACAAATGCATCTTGTAGCTAATAGCATGTTTTCATAAAATTTTTTATTGAACTGATTAGCATTTTTTCTCATGTTACCAAAAGGTTTGCCATACAAAAGGTTCGGCCTGTTCTTATTAAAGAGAGGCCTACTACCAACGCAGCTGCAGTTGATATATAGCAAGCCTCTCCAAAACTGCTGGTTCAGATTTTCTGGAATTGACTCAGAAGTAAAGTTTAGTATTACAAAAAAAATTCAGCTTACGGAGAACTTGTTGCTCATTGGGAAATCGGTAGCCGCGACAGAGTCCGAAGAGTTCACGCCTGCTCCCCCGGAGAAGTATCCATTGTTCACGTGTGCAGAGGAGTTGCTGACGTCACTGCCTCCACTGCGATGGCTGTCGTTATCTTCGATAGAAGAAGCATCGTCATCTTTGACTCCGACTCTGAAATTAATAATGCGTCACGACTCAACAAAAAAACAAACGTGGGAACGTAACGCAACAAAATTAAGTAAGGATCTTTTCCACTCCGGATTTGTTAAAAAATTTGTTGTTGCAAATATTGAAAAACTTTGCAATAGAAAAAATAACCTGTACCTGATTTTGAGTAACTCTAAAACCTTTGTAGCCAATGACCCACACAGAATGACTGTCACTATTACGATTAGAAGTGTCGTTGTCAGCATTGACTGTCTGGCTCCAGTTGAAGTGTTTCGGATAGCCAGGGCAAAAGCAATTGCGCCTCTCAGTCCTACAAAAGAAGCGTCTTTGCCTCAGGGATACTTTAAAAAAAACAAAAAAAAACGGAGAACTATAGACTTCCTACACTATTTTCTCTGAAAGAACACTAATCTGTAAATTATGAATGCTTTAAACATGGCCGTCAGATTGGCGAAAAATAGCCCCCATTGATTCCCAGGACATCAACAAGAACTGATTCGGCAAAGAGAACAAGAGGCAGTTAATGGTCAAAGACCCAAAGAAATATCAAATAAAATTCGTAAACCTTGGCGTGCAAAATTCAAACCTCTCCTCCTCGTGGAGTCCCCTGGGTAGAAGAACTGTTAGCCTAGCTACTAAGGCTCTGGTTAATCTTAGAAATTTGACCCCTTTTGGATTAAAGAGTCATTGATAACTGATACAAGCAACTCCACAATATTCCAAGAAGTCATGTGCCCCTCCCGCTTACGTAGGGCCGAAAGTCGGTTGTTTCCTTGTCTAAGTGAATCAACTAAACGGTTGATCAGCAATTTAAGCGTAGAAAGCACATTCAAATGCTCTTCAAGAACAAGGAACCACAAAGCCTAACAGATTTGATCACTCATTTCTCGAACGCTAATGAAAGAAGGATAACCAGAGCTTCTGGGACTGACATTATTTAGACACGCCTCCCAATATGTGCCCCTTTCTAAAACACGACTACCATTAGAAAGCGATAGAACTATTGCCATCCCAAGTTCGGACAAATGCTACGATTTGTACTTTTCTGGAAATAGCACGAGAGGCTCTAGTGGTGTTGGTCTCATGTTGACCAAAGACGCAAAAACAGCAGTAATTGGCTGCAACCAATTGTCAGATCAACTAGCCGTTTTCCGTCTTACTAGCAATCCAATTAACATACACTATTGTACCAAAAAAATACGTACAGCATGATTTCTGCTTTAAAAGCATGATCCGCGCTTCATGAGCATGATTAGCGCTAAATTTGGAAGTTTTAAGAGAAATGTCATTAGTTTTCTCCGCTTAAACAGAAAAGATGGTTAAACCGCATTGTTGTTTCATTGTTTTCCAAGTTGTTAGGTTACAAGATGTCGGATTTTCATGAACGAAAATACAAAAACAACTCAACTTGAAATCAAGATCCAGTGCACAGCATGCGTACAAACGTTATTTGAAAAATAACAGTTCGATGCCAAACAATCGAGAGCAAGACTCCCAAAATTGCCAAAAAACGCAAAAAAAAGCTAGTTAAACTTCTCTTTCCGCGTATCAACGCTCTCTTTCTACGATACAAGAGGTAAATTTAGACAAGTTATCAAAAATATAGTTTCTTCAAGAAAGGCTGCAAAAAAGTCACTTTGACGAAAAAAGGCAGGTGTTTTTGTTCAAAATGGTGTATCAATAAAAAAGTGTCCAAGCAAGCTAAATGAAGCCGGTTATTTAAAAACTTTCAAAAATAACGAAGAAAATACGCATTTTTAGGACAATATTTTCCAAGATAATGCTTCTGTGCATATATCGAAGAATATCGGCAATTTTTTCCAAGGAGTGAAAGCTACTGAAATGACCGGCATATAGTCCAGATCTCAATCCAATCAAAACTTTATGAGAAATTTTGAAGCAGCAAACACGAAAACACTTTTGTCAAAATTTAGAAAAAATAAATTTGAAACGAAAATGACCCAGATGTCATAAGAAACCGGTATGAAAACTATATCAACCACCTGCTAGACGCTAAAAAAGCTAAAGGTGTAATGCCACGTTATTAGAGAACACATTTGAACTCAAAATGTTATATTATTTGATGTTTAAAAAATTTTCAGGTATACGTGACTTTTTTGGTACCATAGTGTATCAATAACAGCTATCAATTCGCCACCTAACTGCAATGACGATTATGCTAGGGATTGTTTCTAAGTCGAAATGGAGAAAACTATGAGTACAATTAACAAGCAGGAACATAACCGACTAACGTCGGGCGAATTGCTCTCAAACGACCGGCGAGCGGTTGCTTCGTCAGTAGCTAGGCAAAGTTTAATGAGTATAGCTTAAGCTTAATTGAAGCTGCATAAGTGAGCGCAGCGGGGGGAGGGTGCACCGGGGAGCTGATGGGGTGGCAACAGTGGGGGGTCAATCTCTAAGAACCTCTCCGCACCATAAGTATAATTCTCCAAAACAGATTCTGTGAATCGCATACTTGAAGACTAGTGAGCTGAAAGGCTCTAAGAGCACTTAAGGCCCGCTGGGCGCTACCTGTTCATCCCGTTTTTTAGGACGAAAAGTCAAATGCATCAGACGAAAAATTGGTCAAGCAAAAAATTGCGTAAAAAAGACCGACAGGACTAATAAAATTGCTAAATTCGCTTGAGAGCAATTAAACATACCCGGCAGATTGTCGGAAAATAGCCGCCGTTGATTCCAATAAGCATGATTGGGATTGAAATAACAGAAGATATTGAAAAAAAAAAGATTTTTGTACAAAAACATTTTTTAAGTCCGATTTATTTTGATGGCATTTCGTAGTTGAACATACTTCTGTTTCTTAAAGAGAGGCTATAGGGGCTACTATCAATAACAATAAGCATTAGAGATGGTAAATAAGACTTATAGGAACGACGTTCAAATAGCGGGCATCTAAAATTGGCCTTTATGGGTTTATCCCGTTTCTATTTCTGACATCCATTTTTGTACTATCTCTGTTCATTTTGAATTGCTTTGCTGAGCAACTGATGTTCAAAATCACTTTTAGCAGAATGAGAGAAGAGAGAAACTAGCCTAGAGAAGTCAAAAAGATTTCACGCAATATATTTCCTGTTTCGGCGTGACCAAAATCACCACTCCAATTTGACTTCAAAAATCATGAAAATGTGTGAACAGATCTTAAAAAAAAAACATAGCAGGAAGAATTCCCGACACGACTCGAAGTAGAAATTTGACTATTCTCACTGATCGAATGCATCACCAGCATATTATCAATCAACAAACAGTGTAACCAATTCACAAAGAAAAGACTGGAGAACTGGAAACTTCACAAAGGACCAAATCAAAAAAAATATTCTCTAAAAATCCAAACAAAATTCTCTACAAAAAGATAACATCCAGCTTCTCATCCATAACTCAAATAAATCAATTAGTTATATATTTGGTTAGATCAATCGCTCACCTAGTACTTGCGAAAAAACATTAAACAACAATCTAAAAAAAGACTAAGAAAAACTCTTTAACGAATTAGAGTTTTGTATAATTTGTTTAAATGAAAACTGCCCTGCTAAGCCTTCAAGTGCAAATTCATAGTATCAGCAACTACAAAAATGCGCCCTATTGAGAAAAAGTTGCCAGCAAAAATCATTAATTTCGAAAGAATAGGCAAAAAACTTAGAAAAAAAGACAAAAAGTGGACAAAATTTGCTCTGATTTACTCGATTTTCTTTAACAAAAACAACTCGAAACTAATATCAATCACAATGAGAGACATCCAAAAGAGCTACAGCAACTGACTTCTACTAGAAAACTCCTCAAATGCTATCAAAGTTTGAGGAAGAATAGAAAGGGTATTTAAAACCAAAATGAACAAAAAAACGAGAAAAAGTAAGGTGTTTTTTAAATATTACAAGAAAAAATAAAGCCAAATAAAGTTACTTTGAGCAAAGAGAGCAATGAAATGCTCGCTAAATAATGGTCAAGTCATAACAAGCGTAAAAAATTGTCTACGATTGAAAAAAAAACGAAAAAAAGCAAAAAATTAAAAAAGTGGTTAAAAAATTCTCTATTTTTCTGTCATTTTTCTTCAAAAAAAATGTTTTATACCAACAAAATTGTAATTAATTTGTATCCCTGATATTCCTTGAGTAACGAGCTTCTATGCAAATTGCACTTAAAGCAGTAAAACAAAACAAAAGGCCACAATACATTAAATTTCGTCGAAAAATCAGCAAAACTGATCAAAAACCTCCAAATTTGCATAAAACTCAAGTTAACTACTTGAAACCTTCAATTCCTATCAAAACAGCCCAAATCCAATACAATATTATAATCAAACCTCATAAACAAGATAAATTGCAAAAAAAAAACTGCTTTTAAAAGCCGCACGTGAACAAAAAAATTTCGCTCGCTAAGAGAAAATTTTTTCACACATCAATTTCTCGCTCTCTCAAAAACAGCGGTATGAACAAAAACCACTCTCTTTTCGCTCCGCTCTTCACTTTTGTTCAGCACCAAAATCACTCAAAATTTTTTCACGCGTTTCATTTCCCGCTTCAAAATTCACTCCAAAAATTGATTAAAAAAAGGACTTCTCCAATACTCCTCTTCGAGTCGTAAAAAAGACAGCGCCCCAATACAATTCAAATTCTTTGAATTGTAAAAAAATAGGAGCGCTATAATAGCCGGCTGAGAAGATGAGGGCGGCTATTAATAATCTAACGCGCAGTGACTTTAAAGCCCAGCTAGGAACGGCACACGCTTATACAGTTGGCAACTTTTCTACCACTAATTGATGTGAAAATGTCGCTCGGCTCGTGATCCAAAGAGGAATCCTGACAAAATCCAAAGAGAAAATATCGCAACCCCACTTACTGCATTCTGATTCAACGACGATGGTTGGGCGCAGTAACTAACGTATGGCGATAATTGGGGATGCCGAAACACACATATGATGCGCTTCTGAACGCTTCAATTCGCTTACGACTAACAGCTGGCAGACAATCCCAACTGCCCAAACCTCTGGATGTAGCGTTACACACCGACACGAGCTACCATATGCATAAAACCTAGGCTTATCAACTCAGCTGAATAACAGTCAGTGAGCAAAATCTGTCGAATGCACATGGCAACTGCTCCTGACGGATGTACTGAACAAAAATGAAACCAGCGTTGGCACAGATCATAAAATAGAAAGGGACTCTACACCTCGAACTCTGCGGCGAGCTGGAGAAAGCAAAATCACAACCAATGGTTTTCAGCTCGGCAGAGGTTTTTAGGTTACAAAACGATACAGCCCTCGTTAATTGTTTGTGCTAAGGGTGGAAAATGGCTCGGCTCACCGATGAGAGATAATAAGTTAGTAGATCTAAGCGAGAAACATATCAAAATGCGTCATTTTTCTTAGCCAATCAGAATATAATATTTAAAATACGCATGATATGCGTTCTGATATATGTAGAAAGCTCAGAAAAGGTACGTTAAACCTAATTTTAAGAATAAAAAGATCGAAAAATGTACGTTCAACCTAATTGTTGTGATGACTAGATGATAAAACACTATTATCGTCACTTTCGGTTCAGTACATCAAAGTGTGACATAAAAGCCACAAGAAAGTACTCTACTCTTTGGCATGAGGCTTTCAAAAAAAATTCACTAAAAGTTGCATCCCGACTTTTGAGTTACGTTTACCTTTTTATTTTTTCCCTTCAAAAGTCTTACATTCTTGAGGTTTAGCATTTTTATGTTGATCTTTCAAGTGCCTCTCTCCTTTACTGTAGACCCCTGAGTCTAAGCAAGGTTGATTTCTGAGGTTTTAAAAAACTTTAAAGAAAAATAGCTTTAACTAAAAACTGTTTTTCAATCGTTTGCGTGTTAATGCGAGTATTCACAAATTATTTTCCCCAATGATAATTGATTTGAAAAATAGAATCTTTGAACAAAGCCCACATTCAGGGTGCAAAATCTACCCCGAAAGAATTTCCACAAGAGGCACGGGGTCAAATAAAATTAGTTGCACATTTACAAAGATACCAGACAAAACCCTGCATTCACTGGCCATTACTTCTCTGCCGCTTGTTAGAGCTCAGTATCACTCAATCACATCTCGAGGTCTCAACATAACTGCCAAAACTAATTTTCCAATGGGTAAAAAAATTGTAGCGGATCAACAAAAAGCACCGCAGTTATCAAACAAGCAACAGTTTTAATCAAAATTCAAATACAAAAGAATGCAACGACGTCCTGAAAACAAACGGTCCAAACAGAAACAACGCAACAAACCCTGAGCCCCTCAAAAGTTTTAGTTTAAAGCAATACAAAGCAACTACCACACAAACACAGAATCCAACACAAAAAAACACTGATATGCAAAGAAATTTTCTGAATAATCAATAGAAATAAACCAAGTTGACAACAGCAATTGATTGCGCAAATCTTTAGCTAGAGATTCTGTCGCATTAGGAGCCCAAAAACTCAATAACGTTAGCAATTAGCCCAAGTAACCTGCTTCTTTTTATGTTATCAGGAAACAAATCCTCGCCCTACCTAGCTAACATGAAGCAATTCTTGAACAGTAAAAATTACGCTACCATATAGTGCTTGCAATAAACTGCAGTAGAGGTTTAATTATAATTTGGAGCGAAGAGTTCAAAACTAACGAACAAAAATTTTGATCAAGAGATTGCATAGCAATAACTTTTCCAGTACTAAACTTTGTTTACATCAATGCATATCTAAATCCAAACAATTACTTACAACTAAGGCATTCAAATTCAAGTCCCTCTAAAATCAAAGCTGGGCAATTGATAGTTTTGACCGGAGATTTTAATGATCTCAATCATGATATGATCTAAGAAACACTTCGATTTATATTAGAAGTGGAAACGACAGTATAAAGCGATACGTTTATCTGAAGGCAGCGATCAAAAAGCGCTCCCTCTAACAATTGAATTAGACATCCAAGACTTCGCCTGTAGCGCTAAGAGAACATCTTCTTTCTCAAGCATAAACTTTTTTAAGGATCAACTCAATGAGAGCGATATGAAAATACAGATGTAAGCTCTCACATAACATGCGTAGAACTAAGCAAAAAAGTGAAACAGAATGCGGGGAAATTTTGGTACTGACTCTTCCATACAAGAGATTTCTGAAGAGTTGATGTGTCACATACGCCACAGACAGTAGCAGCTAACAAATCTAGAGTGCTAGGCAAAGAATTGAGATCAACTTGACCAAAGAAAAGGAACTGAGAAAAAATTTAGCAAAAGAACTCAGATCATACAATTTTAAATCGTTTTAACGAAAGTGTCTCACATTAAAGAGCTCAAGAACAACAAACCACGACATAGTTTCGAACATTTAAAAAATTAAAATTACTACTCTGAACTTGGAAATGCCGGAAATCTCAAAACATGGTCAAAAGCTAGAAAGAGCACGAGTAGTATAACTTCATTGAAAGTCGGTTAAAATTTGACAAGTAATCAAGACGAGATCATCAGCACATCGGAAAACCATCTCAAAGAGCTGTAAAAAAGTGAGAAGGCAGCATCTTTACAAAGCTTGCTCGATCGAATGCAGGGACACGAAATTAGGAAATGGAGTAAATGAAAACGAAATGACAACTCGATACTGTGAAAGATTTCTGTGATCCAGCTCAACTAGAAACTAAAGCGCAATAAAAAAAGTGAAATTTTCTCATATAATTACTGTCCCTTTTATTAGACCGCGCGATAACACCCAGAATCAATGTTTATTAGAACGCGCGATAACACCCAGAATAAAAGTTGATTGCGCAATGTTTCACGCTGACAAATCACAATCAAATCTAATTGATCTCTTTAAAACTCAAATAGTAGTTGTAATCTATGGCAGCTTTATTTCTCGAGCTAAACCATTGAAAGCCAAGAAAGAAATAAGTTGAAACTTTTATTCTTCCTTAGTTCTCTTACTTTTCTCGACAAACAGATTCGGCCATAAAAAGTTTGGGAATGCAGAGCCTCATCAATACCCTTCTAATAGTTGGTCAGAAATCAAAGATCAGAAGCGAAGTTTTATAACAACCAGCTGTTATAGACGGAATCTCCTCAACGCATTACCTCAAAAACAATTTCACCATGTATTTGTCAGAATCTTTCGCTCAAATATCATCGAGAAGCGTTTAGCAAGTCTTATTAAATATTGTTCAACGTCAGAGTTCACTCGTTTCTGCAGATATTTGGAAAACAAACCAGCTCCTACCTGAACAAAAAATTGCTGTATCGCCTTGTATTCAACTGTCTGGTAGAATAACAAATGGCTAAAGAATTTCTCGGATTCACCAATTTGTAGTTTTTGTGAAAAGAAATTAGAACCTCTCAGCACTTAGTACTTGAATGCAGCAAATTAACTGCAGCGAGAAACATTTGACAATTGACAAAACGGTGTGACATCTTTCTTCACATGGGAGTCGAAACTCTTCAATTTACTGCAAATGTTTTAAATGGAGCATGGTAAAGAGCTCCACAGCAAAAAAAAACTAATTTGAATAAAACTTTTTATTTAATTTGTAAAAACTCTTTGCAATGTTTAATTGTCGATAGATAGCAGTGGTAAATATCTGCCTCTGAATTCATTAATTAAAAACCTAGTTTTGAGGAAATATAAACACGATATTTATATCAATAACGGTGGTTTTCGGCTTAATAATTTAAGGTTTTCTAAACAATATCTGAACCTAAAATGAACCAATATCTGGTGTCAACTTCAGACGAAAAACAGGTAAAACAGCATCAAAAACCTTGCCGTCTAAATCTCACTTGTTGATTTGAACGTTTCAATGCTTAAGCGAAAAAAAAACAGACTTAAAAAATGAATTGAAAATTATTGACTCAAAAATTTGTACTGTCAGTCCAAATGCTGATTTATGACAAAAACTTCTCAGAGACCTGTATTTTAATAGTTTTTGAAGTCTCTAATTTCAACGAGGCTCGAGACTAATGAGCACCATAAATCAACGAGCTATACAACCAGCTCAGATTTCTACACATGCAAAAAATTATCTGACTTAAACCGACTACAATAGATTTAGATATTTTTGTCTTGTGAAATTCATTTTCCCGGATTCCTCCGAAACTAAGGTTACTTAGAAAATTCACGCCCAAACATTTCTCAACAGCTCTACATTTTTCGTCGCATAAATGGAGACAGCTTCAATAATCGCCGTTGACGTTTCCAAATTTCTGATGTTAGAGAAAAAAAATTTGGAAAAAACTATTACATGTAAAATGCAAATATCAGATGCATAACTCGCTGAACTAACTCGCACAACATAATGGAACATTGGAAAAGGGACAAATATGTACCAGAAAACATGAGCATGTGTTGAAAGTTGTAGGGTATCTTGTGTGGATGCCTTCTGGCCAAGTTGATCAGGAACGTGAGAGGGTAAATATTGGCAGCTCTTCCTACCAGAATGGCGAGCAGGGCACCAGCAATGAAGACAAAGTTCCACTGGTGCTTGGGGAAGGAGAACACTGTTATGGTTCCACTGGTTTAGTTCCACTGGTTCCACACGCTTTAGTTCCACTGGTTCTAAAGCGAAATAAAAAAGTGAAATTTTCTCATATAATTACTGTCCCTTTTATTAGACCGCGCGATAACACCCAGAATCAATGTTTATTAGAACGCGCGATAACACCCAGAATAAAAGTTGATTGCGCAATGTTTCACGATGACAAATCACAATCAAATCTACTTGATCTCTTTAAAACTCAAATAGTAGTTGTAATCTATGGCAGCTTTATTTCTCGAGCTAAACCATTGAAAGCCAAGAAAGAAATAAGTTGAAACTTTTATTCTTCCTTAGTTCTCTTACTTTTCTCGACAAACAGATTCGGCCATAAAAAGTTTGGGAATGCAGAGCCTCATCAATACCCTTCTAATAGTTGGTCAGAAATCAAAGATCAGAAGCGAAGTTTTATAACAACCAGCTGTTATAGACGGAATCTCCTCCACGCATTACCTCAAAAACAATTTCACCATGTAATTGTCAGAATCCGAAGCGTTTAGCAAGTCTTATTAAATATTGTTCAACGTCAGAGTTCACTCGTTTCTGCAGATATTTGGAAAACAAACCAGCTCCTACCTGAACAAAAAATTGCTGTATCGCCTTGTATTCAACTGTCTGGTAGAATAACAAATGGCTAAAGAATTTCTCGGATTCACCAATTTGTAGTTTTTGTGAAAAGAAATTAGAACCTCTCAGCACTTAGTACTTGAATGCAGCAAATTAACTGCAGCGAGAAACATTTGACAATTGACAAAACGGTGTGACATCTTTCTTCACATGGGAGTCGAAACTCTTCAATTTACTGCAAATGTTTTAAATGGAGCATGGTAAAGAGCTCCACAGCAAAAAAAAACTAATTTGAATAAAACTTTTTATTTAATTTGTAAAAATTCTTTGCAATGTTTAATTGTCGATAGATAGCAGTGGTAAATATCTGCCTCTGAATTCATTAATTAAAAACCTAGTTTTGAGGAAATATAAACACGATATTTATATCAATAACGGTGGTTTTCGGCTTAATATTTTAAGGTTTTCTAAACAATATCTGAACCTAAAATGAACCAATATCTGGTGTCAACATCAGACGAAAAACAGGTAAAAAAGCATCAAAAACCTTGCCGTCTAAATCTCACTTGTTGATTTGAACGTTTCAATGCTTAAGCGAAAAAAAACAGACTTAAAAAATGAATTGAAAATAATTGACTCAAAAATTTGTACTGTCAGTCCAAATGCTGATTTATGACAAAAACTTCTCAGAGACCTGTATTTTAATAGTTTTTGAAGTCTCTAATTTCAACGAGGCTCGAGACTAATGAGCACCATAAATCAACGAGCTATACAACCAGCTCAGATTTCTACACATGCAAAAAAATATCTGACTTAAACCGACTACAATAGATTTAGCAATTTTTGTCTTGTGAAATTCATTTTCCCGGATTCCTCCGAAACTAAGGTTACTTAGAAAATTCACGCCCAAACATTTCTCAACAGCTCTACATTTTTCGTCGCATAAATGGAGACGGCTTCAATAATCGCCGTTGACGTTTCCAAATTTCTGATGTTAGAGAAAAAAAAATTTGGAAAAAACTATTACATGTAAAATGCAAATATCAGATGCATAACTCGCTGAACTAACTCGCACAACATAATGGAACATTGGAAAAGGGACAAATATGTACCAGAAAACATGAGCATGTGTTGAAAGTTGTAGGGTATCTTGTGTGGATGCCTTCTGGCCAAGTTGATCAGGAACGTGAGAGGGTAAATATTGGCAGCTCTTCCTACCAGAATGGCGAGCAGGGCACCAGCAATGAAGACAAAGTTCCACTGGTGCTTGGGGAAGGAGAACACTGTTATGCCCATGTAGAGGAAGATGAAGTTCTCAGACAGAAAAGAGAGAAATTCGAACAGCTGAAACAATATTGCGATTACAAACAAGACAGTTAAGATCACCATAGCACTTTGAAAACTTCATAGCAAGTGAAGTAAATACAAAAATCTCAACAGGGAAGAACTATTTCCTTCTTAAATTCAACACAGCTTTGGAGTTTGGCTGTTTACGATTTTGGAGAATTTCGCTCTTTAAATTAGCGTTGCAAGTAAATCTAGCTACAACTTGCTTGATTATTCATTCATTTTCACGTAAATACCTCTAAAAAATGAAAATTTGTTTAAATGTCAGCAAATATTTACAAGTATTCTCCAATGATTCCGATTAGTAGTACCAAAGTATTGACTTTTTGTTCAAACTTGTGAATTCCTTTTCGTACGTTATTAGAGGGCATAACTTGCATAGGAAGTGTAAATCACACAAGGGAGTGTATGTTTGTATTCGTTAACTTTTACACTATGAACCAGGGAATACTTTGACGACGTAGATTACTGAACATAACCGACTAACGTCGGGCGAATTGCTCTAAAACGACCGGCGAGCGGTTGGCTTCCTCAGTAGCTAGGCACGGTTTAGTGAGAATAGTTTTTGCTTAATTGAAGGGGCGTAAGTGAGCGCAGCCGGGGGGGGGGGTTCACTGGGGAGCTGATGGGGTGGCAACAGTGGGGGGGGGGGGGGGTCAATCTCTAAGAACCGCTCTTCGCACCATAAGTATAAGTCTCCAAAGCGGATTCTGTGAATCGCATACTTGAAGACTAGTGAGCTGAAAGGCTCTAAGAGCACTTAATGCCCACTGGGCGCTACCTGTTTATCCCGTTTTTGTCGACCAAAAGTCAAATACGTCAGACAAAAAATTGGTCAAGTAAAAAATTGCATAAAAAAAGACCGACAGGAGAAATACAATTGCTACAAACTTCGTTTGAGAGCAATTAAAAAGCTTTGAAAACAATCAATAATTCATCAAAAGCCGACCTGCTTTGTCTGTCGCCTCGACTCCAAAGACAGATTGTAGTATGTGTAGTGAGCTTGAGTCACACCACAGAACAACAGCGACACAATGCCTGCAGAAAAAGGAAAGATATTAAAAATTTTGGAGGGTAGATTTTAATATAATTGATAATTTTACACCTTTATAATGGTATGTATAAATTGAAATGAGTATTCATGGCTCTTATTAGCCTATATAGACTACTATCGGAGTAAAATCAAGCACTAGTTTGTCACACGTAATAAAAAGTTTGGGGGACAGGGAGGACGAAGTTCCGAAGTTTTCATAGATGTCAACTTTTAACTTAATTCGCCTGTTCTTATAAATGATCAGCTGCAGCTAGTGTGAAAACACCAGATTTATTTAATTAAATCAGAAAAATATCTTGGTCAATCTAACTTTTTCAAACAGTATTGCTCACTCTTAGGTCTAGAATTTTTATTTGCTCGCCTCATCTTGGTTTGAGCAATCGGAATTACCGAAATAATTGAAAAATGTGCTTTAAGAAGACTTTGAACCAAATATAACGTGATTTTCCTTCATGACTTAATATAATGCAAGAATTCAATGCCATTCTTGTACCGACCTCAGGTAACAAGCGAGAAACTGCCATTTTTGACCACCGAAAAACTGATCAAAAGAAGACATTAGTAGTAACATTCAAAACCACTTAGAGAGTACAATATTTCTGCAAAGGGTTTTTTGAATTTCGATCGCTTTCGCTGAGAGGATCCGAGACTTTAAAATTTAGCGTTTCCTTAGGAAACCAGAGTTTTTGGATAAAATGGATGATAATTTTACATTTCATTCAAAGATTTTTAAAATGGTTATTTTCAAATAGCTTGAACAAAAAGGTTGTGCACCGTTTTATACTTTTCTTTTCTAGAAGATTTAGAAAATTTTATTTTCTAATGCTTGTATTAATTTTGGCAGACGAAACAATCCGACTAATGTCGGATGAATCGCTTTCGAAAGACAGCCGGGGGCAATTTAACTACGATGAAGGTATCCAACATTTGAAGGCACAATGTAGACAGAAACACAAAATGCTTACTTCTTATGTAGGGCGCAATGCCGATTCTTACGTAACCACTGGTTCGGAAATGGATGAACTTTTCTCTCTAGTAAAACCGCGAGGCTAGCTGGGGCTCAGGTTATCTTAAGCTTATCTGAAAGAGCGGAAATGAGCAGAAAAAGGGGTGCATACAATTCAATCGAAATTGCATGGATGAAAGAACAAAAATAGATCTGAAGTGATCGTGACTTCATATGGTCGTACCAAAAATTTGACGTTTTTGAATTCAATAAACAAACCAAAGAGACATAAAATGATCTAGTAAGGGATTGGAAAAAACGTTCAGCAAAAACAACGGCTAAAAACTCGAAACAAAAGTGATAACACAAGTCAAATTGCCGCACGTGAACAAATCAATCAATAGAGAGAAAACGAATTGTTGTTCAAACGCCACTTTCACACTCCACTTCAAAATAAGAGTTATAAAAATTTACACCTTGAAACAACTCGCTTTCTCATTCTATTTTCTGGTTCCGCGTAACCAAAATAATCACTTAAATTTGACTTCAAACATCAAGAAAAGGTGTGAGCCGATTCCAAAACATAGCCGGAAGACTCCGAAATTGATTCTAGGTAAACTTTTTTTTACACATTAGCCAAGCACTAATTGATAAAACTTATTAATTATACCATTCAATTTGAAATAGCACAGGGAGGAAAAACATTATCAAGAAAAAGCAGAATATGAATAAAGTTTCTGTTTATGAAACGTTTTAGTTGCAACTCCAAAAGCATTGTTTATAATAGATTTTCTGATGAAAATTTGATTGTGTTCAGCAAAGGACTATGAATTTTTGGGATAGAGAAAACGCGAGCAGGAAAACAAAGGACAAAATACAAAAAAAAAAACGTTTAACTAGTTTGAAAAATTCTCTGGAAATTGCGAAGTCTCAAAGATGTTAAGCCTATCTTAGAAACCAGTTCCTGCCTATTCATTGAGCATAAGCAAAAAAAATTGTTGTGAAAATCGTAATTTATGTAAAACGAGAAAGTGATCAAAAGGTAAAGCGAATTGAAAAAACATAGCCGGACTAGTCCTGACATACAATTCAAAGAATTTTCAATGACTAAACAAAAGACTAGATCTACGACGGGTATAAGTGAATTGGGAAAACAATTTCCAAAAAAAAAATCAGAACAAAAAATAAAAAAAAACAGAAAATCAATGTTAAAATGCCGCAAGTGAACAAAAAATCACTAGCGAGAAAGGTAAGTTCAAACAAAAAAAAACTAGGCATAGAATTAACTATGACTGGATTTGAAAAACCATTTCGAAAAAAAAGCGATCCAAAAAATTTTTAAAAAAAAACAGTAAAAATCAAAGTGAAATTGCCGCATGTGAACAAAAAATCACTAGTCAGAAAGCTATTTTTTGTTCAAACACCGTTTTCTCACTCTACTTAAAAACTAGAGTGGAAAAAATTCACGCCGCAAAACCACTCGCTTTTTCACTCCACTTCCTGTTTCGGCGTGTCCAAAATCACAACTACAATTTGACTTCAAAAATTATGTAAATAAGTGAACAGATCTTGAAAAAAGACAGCTCCCCAATACAATTCGAAATCTTTGAATTGTAAAAAAGGAGTGCGCTTAACAAACAACCGTTGAAAAGCTGACGGTGGCTATTCAAAAGGTACTGCGAAAAAGCCACATCTGATCAAAAAAAATTGCTCGCTTAGCGAAAATTTTTTCAGGCCGATTTCCCCCCTCCCGAAAACGCAGAATGAGCAGAAATTAACTCATTAACTCTCTCTTCAACTCTGCTCTTCAATTCGTTCAGCCATTTGACCTGAACACTTGGTTTTAAACACGTGCGGCATAAACTTTTACATCCTGTTTCAAAAACACTCCAAAAACTATAGATAAAAAATATACTCCTCCATAAATACTCCTCTGCGAGTCGGAAAAAGACAGCGCCCCAATACAATTCGAATTCTTTGAAATGTAATAAACCAAGAGAAGGCAATTAATAGCCCCAGCCAGCGCTTTGCGGCCATTAGAAACATGACAGAGAAAATTCGTTCAAGTTACCCAAATGGGCTATGTTCAGACAAAAGCTCCACCTCTAAATTGGTGTGTATAATTGAGCATTATACAAAAGCAAATAAATGGCAGCGTTTTTTATCTGGATATCATAACTCTTTTCGCAACAATAGCAAGGAGCAATCATGCGCAGAACTTTTGAGTGCTCGGGTCCAACAACCTATACATCCGGGTTAAGACCAAGATGTTTCAAATTTTGCTCATCACCTCTGTCGATTTGATTGCCTTAACCAAGCGTGTTTAGAGTACCCTTGAATGTCAAGCTACCATTGCTGTTCCGTATGCATAAACGTGCGACTCGTGTAAGAAATACTCTTGTAAGAACTTATATATGGGATCTTTATCTTACTGCTTCCATCTTACTGCTCCCATTAAAAGTTCCCATACCTGTAAACCCGACGCTTTCTGCGATTAGGTATGCACAGTGGGACAGAATAAGGAACAGACTAGTTTCGATCATCGGGTGTTGGTGAAGACTACGAGCAAACTTGGTAAGGAGAGCCGTGATCACCCCAATCAACACCCCAAGTGCCCATGAGCCTACGAAGATTGTTATGAAGCTTCCCAGAGCATTGAATGCGTCTGTTGCCGAGAAGGCTGTGTGCTTTGTAACCTCTTCGTTGACCGACCTATGAACAAACAAATATCAACAGTCGAGAAAATACGGGTATAAGGAACTGTTTTCTCTTATTAAAACTCTTTTATAAGTCTTACTTCGAATAACTTCAAGAATCCCATATTCCAATGATTTCCATAAGCCATATCGAGGGTATATAGATGTAGAAAGTAATTTTATTGGAGTAACATCTACGCGCAAGTTTTCAGAACCAATGAAAGTTTTCCTCAAAAGGGTCGTCACCTTAATACATCAGTTCATAATAAGTCTAACCCAACTACAAAATCAAAACATTAACTCATTTCATGCAGACAAGAGAAAACAGTTTATTAGAACAATACTGGACTAAAACGATCATTCAAAATAGTGCATCAAGTTTAAATTTAGTCATGAAAACATTCTAACAGTAGCTCAAATGATCATGCGATTTGTGAAAACAGTTTCTGACATCAAAATGATGTCACCCAGCAGATTTTCACATTTAAAACAAAACATGTACTCTTCCCCATACCGTTTTTGTTTACACCAATCCGCAATTTGTGGAAACAGAAACAACGCAATGACCATTGCCGTCAAAATGCGCAGTAAGTAAGCTTGAAAGAGCTTTTTCAACCACAGAATTGCTGGGGAGAAATCTTTAGAGCTATTTTTTCCATTCATGCATGCATGTTTAAAAAATAAACTAAGACTCTATAGCTGCTATACAAGAGTATTATTCAATGGGAGCCATCCAACATCTAGTACACAACTGAAATCAAACTGAGAGATAGATAAATACATGTATTATTCATCAACATAGCTATATTTATCGCAATTCCTGTTGCAAATTTTCCAGCAAATGTAATTAGTTTTTGCAGAAAAAAATCTCAAAACCTCAACATGAGAGATTAATGTGTGAGAAATGAGACACCTGACAATAAGTACAGTAAATCGTAATAGACAACTAATTAGTTTGTAATATCTTCTAATAGTGAAGTGGTGGTAGCGGTGGAAATCGTATTTGTTATTTTACAGATGGTTGCCTGTGTGGCATTATAACCAGTGCCAAAATACCCGATATGATTTACCTTTCAAATTTTGCTCTATGAAAAACGGGTGCACGCAAATATTGAGGAAGTAACAGTCATGTTTAAAAAAAACAAAGAAAAAAGAGTATGAGCTTTTCTCTTAAAGCTTACATTCAATTTAAAAATTCTGAAAAAGTAGAGATTGGCGTGCATTTTTGCTCATGACTCTTTCTGTTATAGAATACTGTAACTGTGACTTATCGTGATTGCATTTACCCAACCCACCCCAACGTGCAGCATTATATTACTTTATAGGATATATTTTAGATAGGTATTTTATTCTAGGTATTTTGGCATTCCGCGAAAAGTAGTGTCAAATTGCGTTGCATATGATAGGGTGTGCTAGGAATATTGGCCGACAGGGAAGTTAGTCGACAAGGAAAAATGAGAATTCTAGCCGACATCTTAA
This sequence comes from Convolutriloba macropyga, assembly GCF_964194025.1. NCBI lineage: Eukaryota > Metazoa > Xenacoelomorpha > Acoela > Convolutidae > Convolutriloba > Convolutriloba macropyga. The sequence goes on from NC_134481.1 coordinate 17,530,082, forward strand.
TTCTGATTGGTTAAAATATCACTAGTTCGTCCAACCATTACAATATTGGTTCGTAATAGTCAAGTGGTTTTCAATTCTCATTTTTTGGTTGTCGCTTAAACATACTGTCGGCCAATTCGGTGATTGGCGTATAGTAGTAGATACCCACCCTTGTTGGGAAACATTGAGCAAGTTGGAGCTAACAGCGGAGGGAATATCCTCAGCTGCTCTCGTATACTTATACTCTTGGCTTCCCTCGATAGTCCTGTTCAACAGTTCAACACACTCTTAACTCAACACACGTGAAATGTTTCCTACATCACTAGTCAATACAAAGTCATACTAGTCACTCATAATAGTCAATCCTCAAATAGATCCAAGTTCATCAATCTATAGTTAATCATGTTTGAAGGCAAATTTTCAGTCTTGCTTGCGGTCAATTTTGATCATCAGATAGCAGTCTCTTCAAAATTCCTTTAATCCATGGATTTCCATCTGATAATTCCGAATTCAACTTTATTTCCAATACGAACCCATAAACGGTATCAATTACGTAGGGATTAAGTAAGCAGTCGTAGACTGAATAGAAATACCACAAGTTGAGGTCAAGGCGATCGGAAATTTTGTCTTCCTACAGAAAGTAGCTAGTATATTGTAATATCAGGAAATATATCCAGTATGCACTACCCTTTACATTGAAATATTATTCCCTTGATTTACTGTTATTACATCACAAAAATGAGATGAAAGTACCTTGTAAAGTATGAACAAATGATTGCTCGCCAGACTGAATTCCATTTCAATTCCCAACATTATCAACACCAGTTGTATTCCATCAAAGTGTGCAAAATGAAATCGACTTTATTTTGAAATGATATTTCAAGTGCCATTTTGATATAACGAATAGCACTTTTTAGCCTCACAGGGCTAAGAAGTATTCTGACCTTCCGTTGTCATAACCAACTTCGTGAATTATGCTTAAAACACGACCATGTTTAACAAACAAAATAGACACACATTTATGAGAATGATCAAGTGGGTATACAACTTCTATTAGCTAGGATCCTGTTACTCTTAAACTCACATAAGTTACTAGTGTTGTAAGGATTTCATTGAAACTTACTTCAGGGGGAAACTATTACCATAATAAAATTTTCCGAACAAGGAAACCAGCAATTAACTGGCTAAATGGCTCAACGTACAGTCTTTCAAATAAATTCATTGAATCACGTTTCAAAACACTCGTATAAAAATCTGAATTTGAAACAGAAACCATTATTAAATCAAGATTCAAAACAATCCTGTTATAAACCGATGAGTTACAGAAGTACTAACTCGGAGAGGACAATAGCGACAGCATCGTTCAGTGCACTCTCTCCAAATACGAGCGAGTAAAGATTAGGGTCAACTCCAAGATCACTGAAGAGCGCCAGGACAGTGACTGGATCAGTAGCCGAGATTATGGCTCCAAAGAACAGACACTCTGAAATGAGACAAGGCGGTGCAAGCAAAACAGTTAAGGCCGTATCTTTGAACAATTTCGCATTTATTCAACAGCGTTATATTGAAAGCTGTTTTGACAGAAATTCATTAAGTTAAATCTTCTTGCAGTCACGCCACCAACTATCTGGCAAAAACATCACTCTTAACTGAACAGGGAGGCTCGGTAATGTGCGTTCGCACATAATGTGCCGACCCCGCTCAACCACGTTTTTGACTTAATTGTCTACCAAATGAGAAAGAGAAAACTTTCAAAAATTCGTATAATATTCAAAAATATTTGGTGTATCCACTTAAAAAAATCGCTTTAAGCTGAAACCACCGTAAAAATTGAATGAAAAACTCAGTGCAGGGCAAATGATGCCTGCCATAAGAGTAACAGACCAGACGAACAACAAAATAAAAAAAAAACAAGCAATACTTACGACCAAAACTTAATGTCTATCTATTTAAAACACAGCCGGCAGATTGCCGGCATAGCTGCGAAAGAAATACACTTGTGTACCCTATAATAGAGACAGAAACAGATTGAAAAAAATATCAGAACCGCTCAAAAAACTATGAAAAACATTCAACGATAAACAAAAACTTTCTAATATTCATTCCGCAGAAACCTTTTCATTAGGGACCTTTATTGTACATTTGGGTTCCTTTGACCTTCGAAAAAATCAAAATAAACTAAGCTTCAAAGCGCAAAAGTCACTTTATTCTGTGAGCTAAGTAACGTAGGATCAAAATCTTATCACACAAATGACATAAAAACTTTTTGCTGAAGAGTGATAAATGAAGTCGAACGAAAAATGAGCGCCCGACGACGAAGCAATAAAAACATAGCAGGACAAGTCCCGATGTACAATTCAAAGAATTTTCATTGACTAAACAAAAAATTAGACCTAGAACGGACAGTGAGGGAAGTGAGAAAACCATTTCCAAAAAATCAAATCAAAAAATTAAAAAAAATTAATGTTAAAATGCCGCATGTGAACAAAAAACCACTACCGAGAAAAGGAAATTTGGTTCAAAACAAAAAAACTAGGCCTAGAATGAACTATGAATTGATTGGAAAAACCATTTTGAAAACAATCCGATCCAAAATTCGAAAACCAATAAAAACTAACGTGAAATTGCCAAATGTGAACAAAAACCACTAGCGAGAAAGCGAATTTTTGTTCGAACACCGTTTTCTCACTCTTCTTAAAATAAGATCAAAAACATTCACGCCGCAAAACCACTCGCTTTTTCGCTCCACTTCCTCTTTCGGCGTGACCAAAATGACTACTCCAATTTGACTTCAAAAATCATGAAAATGTGCGAACAGATCTTAAAAAAAGATACAATTCAAGATCCGCGCAAAATAACTCCACTTAGCTTACAACTTAGCAGCAATAAAAAAACTTAATGGAAAAGTCAACAAAAATAAGATAAAACTAAACTAAACCAATATACTTGTATTTTACTAGACAGAAAAGTTATGGGATCTGTCGTTACTGAGCATAAATAACAAGACAAAAAAGGTCAAAATTACAAAATACTTTTATACTTTCAGAAAATTGATGTCAAAGTCATGAAGACCAAAACTTTTAGACTGAAACCATTGAAAGGCGTAACTTACAGCTTCATACAAAGCCATTGAGACAAGTCATTATCCAGAATGACATACGACTACAAAAAGAATTAACACAGGCTAAAATTAAAAAGTCAATAAAAATTGTGCAAGGAAAGAGTTTAAAAGCCTCTAGAGTAATAAATTATCCATTTGAAAAATAAAATAAGTTGCGCCTTCTTTCAACGTCATTGATGTCATATGTGACTTCTCATTAATTTGCCTCATTTACATGATAATCGGACAACACGGCAAAAGAGCCACAAAACGTACAAAAAAATGAATACTCGTTGCATCAACGCCAAAAAATATTTGAAAAAAGTAGCGACAAAAACAACATTCTAATTAACTTGAAAGAGAACGCGGCCTATGTGCTGAGACTACACTAATAGTGGCAGAAAAAGATTAAAAGGCGCAAATCTCAAAACAGCTATATTTTTTGATACCAAAATTTTTTAAAACACATTAAGTCATAGCAACCATAAACTTTCAGCTACAAAACGGTACAGAGATTGACTTGTTACTTCTTAGTGAGCCCACTGGATTTATGAACAAAAAGTCTAAACGACAAGATAACGATTACACGCAACACTAAATGTCGAAGAATTTTATGCAAACGGTGTGAAAGCCAGAAAAACTATAAACTTTTTATTGAATTTATAATGAATCTTCCTTGGCCTTCATTTGCATACAAGTTTGAAATTTCAAAAATTGGGGGTTGACTTAAAGTTATTCTGGTTTGTAATTAACTTAAAACAAAGGCCAAAAAATTTCAAAAACAATTCAACGCCCCATTACCATACGAATAATTTTCGAAATGTAAATTTAACGATTAGACTAACACTAATCTCGCTATTGCTGCTTGTCTATTAAAACAAAAAACAGAGCCAAATGTTAGAAAATAGCTAGTTGGACCGACCAAAAAGTCAAAATATACTAAATAAATTATGAATTTTTTGGATACCTATCAAGTTATATTGGCGAAAAACCGTTAGATATCAACTGAAGGCATCAGATAAATTCATAGGTAGCTAATTAAAGAAGGAATCAGACACTTGATTAATTAGACTCAGTCACAAGACTACAAAATGAAAATCAAATGCTGGCAAAACAAGAGCTCTATAAAAATCTACGAAAACAATTTGTACCCTTAAAAACCATGAGCATTACTCAGAAAACAGTCCATATTCATTTGCAATCATTTGAACCTGAATAAGACCTCTTCTTAATTGAACCACCTATAAAAAGACATAGTTGACTGTAATTGCGATACAAAAATGCAAAGATGTTTTAAAAAGGACAGACTCAAAAAGCAATCAGAATCCAATTTCATCGCAAAAATCAAAGATGAGACGAAAACTGTCCTTTCAATCGATGTGCGGCTATTAAGGAACGCAGTTGCTTCAAATCATTGAATTTTACATTTTTGGCTAACGAAAATCTCTATCAAACATAGCTTATTGCTGTTTCTATTAGCTGCTCTTAAAGAACCTTCAATTAGAGTGACAAGCACCCATTTGACCGTTTCTCTTTCAATTAAAGAAAAGAAAAGTCAATTTCAGAGTGAGGCAGTCTTTTTTGAGAGTGAGGTAAGTCACGTGTGACCAAAAATTTAATCATGCGAATGAACAAAAAACTCATTCAACTAAGAGTGAAAAAGGACGTCACGCACGCAATTCAGTTGAAATTGCATGATCGAATGAACAAAAAGCAGATTTGAAGTGATTGTGACGTCATATGGTCGTAACAAAAATCTTGACGACGAAATAAAAATCCAAGGCCAATAATAGCCTCAGCTATCGCTTCGCGTCTACTGAAAATAAGAGTTATTCAATTTTTAGAAATAAATATCGATTTATATTAGCAAAAGAGAGCTAAGAAGTTAAATCTAGAGCTGTTTCTGAGGACCGGGAGTTGAAAAATTCCTCATCTGAGTAAAAACAATAACGTATCAGTAGGTTTTATATCTGCACTGCCAGTCAAAGTGGGCCACCAAATAAGCATTCTCTATGAAAAAGAAAACATACCCGGCAGATTGCCGGAAAATAGCCGCCGTTGATTCCAATAAGCATGATTGGGATTGAACGAATAGAATATATTGAAAAAAAAAGATTTTTGTACAAAAATATTTTTTAAGTCCGATTTATTTTGATGGCATTTCGTAGTTGAACATACTTCTGTTTCTCAGAGAGAGGCTACAGGGGCTACTATCATCACCAATAAGCATTAGAGGTGGTAACTAAGACTAATAGGAACGACGTTCAAATAGCGGGCATCTAAAATTGGGCTTTATGGGTTTATCCCGTTTCTATTTCTGACTTCAATTTTTTATACCGACTCTGTTCATTTTGAATTGCTTTGCTTAGCAACTGATGTTCAAATTCACTATTAGCAGAATGAGAGAAGAGATAAACTAGCCTAGAGAAGTCAAAAAGATTTCACGCAAAATGTCGAAAAAGCGGCAAAACGGTAAAGCGAAAAAAAGTTTGACGAAGTAAAAAAAAATACGAGCGCAATAATAGCCGGCTGAGAAGGCTATTAAAAATGCTGAACTTTCAAAGTTTTAGCCCTAACAGTTTATTGAAGAAATTCAGCAATTCTCTTACATCTTTAAACGTGAAACCAATGCGACCAACGTTAACAATTTTATAAAAATTTTAGCAAAAAGTGATCAATATTCATCAAAAATTACGAAAAATGTGAAGAAAACAACGGGAATTAGGCTAATGATGACAAAATTTTAAACTTCCGTAGCTCCTCCGAAAAAGCGAAAAAATCTTTTTAATCTGAGGGAACGGAAAAAACCCAAATAGCAGAGAAAAAAGAAGTCAAACTACCGCAGGTCACTATTGCCACACAGTGATAGCTGCTCAACGGTAGAAAATCGCTGTTTTAAGCTCGCAAAAGCATTCAAATGATCAGAAAATTATTTCACCCGTTAAAATTTTTATCAATCATTTTATTAATCAATAGAGACATCCCGATTTTCAAACATTTTCGCTTGGAATTTTATTGTAGTAACCAAACTTTAGGATATTTAGAAATCTCAACAGCGTGCCTTACCTGCAAAACTGAAAGTAACTGAAGATTGTAGTTGTGATACCCCGTATGTCATGGACCTGTTAAGATCACACAGTAAAAGATGTCCAAAACCAATTTTATTTTGAAAAAAAAAGTCATTACCCAACAACAAAACTGGAGACAGTGGTTCCCAGAAATGAGTACACAAGGATAGAGCCAAAGTTGCTGAAGAAATGAACCTAAAGAAAATTATAAAATTATGGTTTAATTTGCCCATCAAAAAACCATATAACGTTGGGGCCAGACAAGGAATAGCTTACTTTCTTCATACTGAAACCAGCATTGAAGATGATTGGAGGAAGAAAGACATTGAAGAAAATTTCCGGGTCAAAGGTCACCTTAAACAACAATTAGAGTCACATTTCAATTTGGAAATCGATTTAAAAAAACAGTTTATTATTTACTGCTCAGCTAACTTGTACGATACATCAATTGCAGCTTAACATAGTTCAAAACAGATTGTTCAGACGACTGAGTCAGCCAATTGATTTGCAAACAATTAAGCCATCGAACAATTTACGCATCATAGAAATACGATTTCCTCAGTACATGAGTTGACATTGTAAAACTTAGCTAATATATCGGTTTTATGCACTGACTTTATCACGTAGCGTTCCCGTAAGAGATGAGACCTCTGCTTCGATTCGATAGGACCACACGCTGAAATCGACAATGTTTAAATGCAGAGTATCAGGTGGAAGCTCCAAAGTGGTCGTGTTGAAAACGGGTGGCGAGGACTCTTCTGAGTTGGTACCTCCGCCATAACGAACCACTGCTCCAACGATTATACCTATAAAATTATCAAATACAAAGTTAAAATGACACTCAAAAAGTAACGCATCGTATCAAGTTATAAGTCACGTAAATTAAAAGTGCAGCTACCATTTCTCGAGAACAAAAATGACAGAGAAACATGTATTCCGCATCATTTCGTTTTTAAGATTCTTCAATTATATAGAAAATTCATCCTCCAATTCAAAAACATAGCCCACAAACATGGGAATAATTGCTCTCGAAATAGTGGGAGCTGTAATCTATTGCAAGCGAAGTGATCTATTCTTCTTCAGTTTTTTAGCTCTTGAACTTAATCTTCAGCTCAATACATGCACTTCAGTAAACGCAACATTGCCTAAAGTTTCAAAATTACAGCGCTGACTTTCATGAAACAACTGACAAACATACCCGGCAGATTGCCGGAAAATAGCCACCGTTGATTCCCATAACTATTGGGATTGAAAGAAAAGAAAATATCAACAAAAATTGATTTTTGTATAAAAACATTTTTAAGTGCGATTTATTTTGATGTCATTTCGTAATTGAAAATGCTCCTGTCTCTCGGTGAGTGGCTACAGGGCCTAGTATCAATAAGCATTATAGATAGTAACTAAAACTTATGAGAACAAAGTTCAAGTACCGGGCATCTAAAAATGGGCTTTATGGGTTTATCCCGTTTCTATTTCGGACTTTTGATTTCTTTATACTGACTCTCTCCATTTTGAACTGCTTTGCTGAGCAGCTGCTGTTTAAGAGGATTTTGAGCAGTATGACAGAAGAGTGAAACTAGCCTAGAGAAGTCAAAAAGATTTCACGCAAAATGTCGAAAAAGCGGCAAAATGGGTAAAGCGAAAAAAAGTTCGACGAAGTAAAAAAAAATAGGAGCGCCATAAAAGCCGGCTGAGAGGATGAGGGCGGCTATTAACAACAAACAAAAACTAAGCGTTTGAAAAAGTTTCTGGCTTCTTTTTTATTCTCCAATTTACTCTAACTTTTACTTATAAAACCAAAAAAAAATTGATCTTAAGAACCAGATCTGAGCTGGAATTTAGTAAAAACATTGAAATTGGCCCAATAAACAAATCGCGCACTGGAAGCAACGGAAGTTTTCTCTAAAAATCCACAAACCGATAAACGTTGGAAAAACTGCTCTCGAGTGATAAGGGGCGCAATTTACTTCAGTGACTGTAGCCAAGAAAAATTTTTCTTCAAGGTTGCGCAAAAATAAGCCGATGGTAGGATTCGAACCCCGACATCCTTACTCCAATTCCGTTACCTCGATGTAGGTATTCATTTACCACTTGCCTATGGGGTCCTTGTCATCGAGTCTTCAACAATTGGTTTTCTTTGAACATAAAACTTTTTCGGAATGAGAGCAATTGAAATCACTCAAAATCAAGAAGTGCGTTAAAAACTCACTTGAGAAGTCAAAGATTATTCTATAGGAAAAGCGCAAAACGCTCAAAGTAAAATTTTTCATTAAAACCAGCCGGAAAAACTCCGGAAAAGACTCGAAGAGTCGTCTTCATGAAAGAATTACCTCTTAAAGCAACCGCCACCTACTAAAGTGACGACTAAAATTCAGTAAAAAAAAAAAAAAATAGTCCATAAAACCAACTGAACTAAAAAATTACACTAATTCTGTATTGAAAATAAGCCAAAACGTTTGCACGCAATTGAAAACAACGAAGAGCGCGAGCAGCAAAATTCATTTCATGTTAGGCTCCCAAGACTTCCTATTTTTGAAAAAAAAATTGAATACTGCAAAAAATTGCCAAAATTGATCAATTTCCATTAAGCTCTCTCAATCGAACCACTAGTTTACAATATTAAAGAAAGTATCAATTGGTAATTACCTTTGTTAAGCTAGCAAAACCTCATAACCATATTATTTTGAAGAAAATCAATTGCAAACAAAATAAACTTTAAAAAAACTCGAGAAGGACAAATTATTAGTTCAAATTGATAAATTTTAATTTGAAAAAGTTTCAGAAGAATTCAAAAAAATGCAAGAAATTGGAGAATACATACATAGTGAAAAGAAAAACAAAAAACAAATTCAAAATTTCCGAATAATCAAACTAAACTAATTGAAAAATCTAATTATGAAATCAAAAATGAGGTTAAAAAATGGTTTATTGCTATTAAGCAATCAAGGTTTTAAAAAATTACATTGCCATCTTCATGTCTCAAAAAGAAGTGAGAACGGCTCAATTGAGAAAATGTAAAAGCAATTTGAAAAAAATGCTCAAAATGTGGAAAAAATTTTAACTGAAATTCAAAGAGTTATCGCTAATCGCAAAGGGTTGTTCAATTAGCAACAAAACGAACCAAAACACCAATGTTCCACCAACAGACTTTATATGTTAAGCAAACTAAAATTACAAACTAAATCTTTAGAAAATTTGGACAAAAACTGCCAAAATTGGATCAGTATGTGTAAAAGTAAATAAAAAACAAAAATACCTCAAGTCAAAAAGAGGAACCTAATTCAGAATTTATCAAAAAGACGTTGCCGTTATTACTAATTTCTTTTTGAAGACGTCTGCTCAAAGATCCACAAATGAAGAAACTAATGAAAAAGCCAAAAATGGAAAATAAATTGAGAAATATGTGCCAATTTTACACTTGAAACGCATTATTAAGCTCTTAAAAACATTCATGCGGCATTGATCACAAAGTACCCGTACAAAAATCCCAGTTAAAATTCAAAAAAACTGGGCCAAATGGACGAAAACACGGTTAGAAAATCATCTATAAGCGCCAATCTCTCAAAAACTAAATCTAAAAGTCATTCACTCAACGCAGTAGATGAACAAAATTCTCTCGCTGAGAAAATTAGTTCACATATCAGTTTTACTCACTTTCGTCATTAGGTCGAACCGCCACTTTAACAAATAGTACCTCCGGTTTTAAAAACTTAGGAAAACCAACATCACACTTCAAGTCGTAAACACGCACGTTACAATAATTGCTTCTCATTCTAGAGAAATTGAAAACAAAATTTGGCACAGAAATTGGCTCGCTAATTTCTTACGATTCCTACAATCACATGTTAATTGGACTAGGTTTTTAGTATGTGAGTAGTATACATAGCTGTGTATTAACCTCTACGTTGGGACATTACAAGTTTTAATATTGTTTCTAGATAACCAAAAATATAACCAAAAAACTCGCTGGTTTAAATTGCTTCCACTAAACCACGGTCCCACTTAGATGAGCTAATTCATTATTCCTATCAGTAGCACAATGCAGAACTGTTCAAATGAAATGCGTCGTATAGTAACGACAAAAATGGAGAAAAGCGGAATAATAAGAGTTTGTAATAACTTGAAAATAATTCACATCCCACCTCCCCTGATTAAAAACTCCTTTATTCATGTAAAGCTTCCAAACAAAGATTTTCGGCTAATTTAACCTCCAACAAATCAGATATTCAAATATTAGTTCACTTTTGCTGAATAGTTAACGATTATGCTAGAAAGGCTAGACATTTCAGCGTGCTTATCACTATCGTTTATTTTCAACTATTCATTCCGCTGAGCATTTTCAACTACTCTACAAACGGTTATTAATAATTTGTACATATAACAATTAGCTAACTTACTTTTAGATGGTCAGTACGATTAAGAGTGCTCATTTATTTAGTTCTTCGGAGATTTACTGTAATGTATCGGGTCGCATGAAAGGAAACCTTAATGCCAGCCGGAACTATAAAGCGGCGTGATGTAAGAGATTAAACAAAGACAGTCAACAACACGCCAATTCAACCGCCATATGATCAACGCTAGTTCAATTTCTGCCCTGTCCAGTGTTCATCTGGTGAATTTTATCATTGTTTATCTATTTACTTGTGTCAAGTTAGCACTTGTCGTTTGGAAGTCTTCACGGTAAACATATTTCAAAGTTTTGCTTGAAATTAACCATCATGGCTTTTGCAGATGAGTCAAGAGGCCGGGATTTCATATCGGGTTCAAGCAGTTCTATTTTATCAGGAGCAAAACATAATGGACAATGAAAACGAACCACCGCCCGAGTTTTTACCTGGAATAGCTTTGGACAGAAGAGTACACAGATAGTGATTTGAATCGTCGTTCAGAACATCTTCTGAGTCGAAAGAAAGAAGCTAGCAAAACCTCATAACCATATTATTTTAAAGAAAATCAATTGCAAACAAAATAAACTTTAAAAAAACTCGAGAAGGACAAACTCAAAAAGAATTCAGAAGAATTCAAAAAAATGCAAGAAGTTGGAGAATACATACATAGTGAAAAGACAAACAAAAAACAAATTCAAAATTTCCGAATAATCAAACTAAACTAATTGAAAAATCTAATTATGAAATCAAAAATGAGGTTAAAAATGGTTTATTGCTATTAAGCAATCAAGGTTTTAAAAAATTACATTGCCATCTTCATGTCTCAAAAAGAAGTGAGAACGGCTCAATTGAGAAAATGTAAAAGCAATTTTAAAAAAATGCTCAAAATGTGGAAAAAATTTTAACTGAAATTCAAAGAGTTATCGCTAATCGCAAAAGGTTGTTCAATTAGCAACAAAACGAACCAAAAACACCAATGTTCCACCAACAGACTTTATATGTTAAGCAAACTAAAATTACAAACGAAATCTTTAGAAAATTTGGACAAAAACCGCCAAAATTGGATCAGTATGTGTAAAAGTAAATAAAAAACAAAAATACCTCAAGTCAAAAAGAGGAACCTAATTCAGAATTTATCAAAAAGACGTTGCCGTTATTACTAATTTCTTTTTGAAGACGTCTGCTCAAAGATCCACAAATGAAGAAACTAATGAAAAAGCCAAAAATGGAAAATAAATAAAGAAATATGTGCCAATTTTACACTTGAAACGCATTATTAAGCTCTTAAAAACATTCATGCGGCATCGATCACAATTTACCCGTACAAAAATCCAAGTTAAAATTCAAAAAAACTGGGCCAAATGGACGAAAACACGGTTAGAAAATCATCTATAAGCGCCAATCTCTCAAAAACTAAATCTAAAAGTCATTCTAAACTCAACGCAGTACATGCCAAGTTGAGTTTAGAAAATCCAAGTTAAAAATCCAAGTTAAAATTCAAAAAAACTGGGCCAAATGGACGAAAACACGGTTAGAAAATCATCTATAAGCGCCAATCTCTCAAAAACTAAATCTAAAAGTCATTCTAAACTCAACGCTCTCAAAAACTAAATCTAAAAACTAAATCTAAACTCAACGCAGTACATGAACAAAATTCTCTCGCTGAGAAAATTAGTTCACATATCAGTTTTACTCACTTTCGTCATTAGGTCAAACCGCCACTTGAACAAATAGTACCTCCGGTTTTAAAAACTTAGGAAAACCAACATCGCACTTCAAGTCGTAAACACGCACGTTACAATAATTGCTTCTCATTCTAGAGAAATTAAAAACAAAATTTGGCACAGAAATTGGCTCGCTAATTTCTTACGATTCCTACAATCACATGTTAATTGGATTAGGTTTTTAGTATGTGAGTAGTATACATAGCTGTGTATTAACCTCTACGTTGGGACATTACAAGTTTTAATATTGTTTCTAGATAACCAAAAATATAACCAAAAAACTCGCTGGTTTAAATTGCTTCCACTAAACCACGGTCCCACTTACATGAGCTAATTCATTATTCCTATCAGTAGCACAATGCAGAACTGTTCAAATGAAATGCGTCGTATAGTAACGACAAAAATGGAGAAAAGCGGAATAATAAGAGTTTGTAATAACTTGAAAATAATTCACATCCCACCTCCCCTGATTAAAAACTCCTTTATTCACGTAAAGCTTCCAAACAAAGATTTTCGGCTAATTTAACCTCCAACAAATCAGATATTCAAATATTAGTTCACTTTTGCTGAATAGTTAACGATTATGCTAGAAAGGCTAGACATTTCAGCGTGCTTATCACTATCGTTTATTTTCAACTATTCATTCCGCTGAGCATTTTCAACTACTCTACAAACGGTTATTAATAATTTGTACATATAACAATTAGCTAACCTACTTTTAGATGGTCAGTCCGATTAAGAGTGCTCATTTATTTAGTTCTTCGGAGATTTACTGTAATGTATCGGGTCGCATGAAAGGAAACCTTAATGCCAGCCGGAACTATAAAGCGGCGTGATGTAAGAGATTAAACAAAGACAGTCAACAACACGCCAATTCAACCGCCATATGATCAACGCTAGTTCAATTTCTGCCCTGTCCAGTGTTCATCTGGTGAATTATATCATTGTTTATCTATTTACTTGTGTCAAGTTAGCACTTGTCGTTTGGAAGTCTTCACGGTAAACATATTTCAACGTTTTGCTTGAAATTAACCATCATGGCTTTTGCAGATGAGTCAAGAGGCCGGGATTTCATATCGGGTTCAAGCAGTTCTATTTTATCAGGAGCAAAACATAATGGACAATGAAAACGAACCACCGCCCGAGTTTTTACCTGGAATAGCTTTGGACAGAAGAGTACACAGATAGTGATTTGAATCGTCGTTCAGAACATCTTCTGAGTCGAAAGAATCAGTTCGACGCCGCTGTTACTGGTCCCCTGAAGATGAACAGTCTGACGGGGTCTGAGAACGAACGAAGATTGGAAAATGAGGAAAAGGAAAACGAGACTAACGATGATAAGTTGGTTGAGAGGAGCGACCAAGTGAGAAAGCGAGAGAAAGAGAGAAACTCAGAGAGCAAGCAGGGCATTTTTACAATGCTGCGTCCTTGAAGATGAAATATGCCAGGTGTACGCGGGTTCAGTCAAAAAAGTACCATACAGGCGCATCAAGAAAACTCGAAAATCCCTTGTGAGCAAAACAGAAAAGAACGTCACGAACATAGGCGAACCAGAAAATTGAAAAACAAATATAAGATTTGATTTTCTACTCAGTTTCTTAAATTTCGTATTCACTCTGGCTCTTAAAAGTTTTGCTTTTTTTCAGATTTTGTGAAGGTGAGTCAATAACTAAGCCTACATGCGGTACACGTAACAAAAACCTAACTTGAAAATTGTAACAGAATATTTACCCTAACTTCTGTTAAAGACGGTGTGAAAAAATTGCGCTGTGTCTAATCGGGTCTACGATTAGGAATGATAGTAGAATTCTCTTATTGATACCTAAGCTACATATGCAACACCTTATCGAGTTTTAGCTTTTATCACAAGGACTATTAATGAAAAAACTTAGGCATTCACACGCGAGCTGCCTGCGGCAAAAAACTCAGCTTTTCATTTCTATCAATAGAAAAAAAAACTTGTGCATCGGCTCATACGAAACATGTTAGAGAACTTAAAGATTTTTAACTTTTGCATATTTAGAGCATTGGTGTATACTTGTATACTGGTTCATAATCTACCTGTTAGGTAACTTATGGATTTTTAACTTGTCTATATTCAGAGCATTGGTGGAAAATAACTTGTGTATTGGATCCTAAGCACCTGCAGGTTACTTATGCGAGACTGAACTTGAACATATAAAAAGTATTGGTGAAAATTAACTTGTGTATTGGATCCTTAGAAACCTGCTGGTTACCTAACCGAGATTTAACTGGAACATATAAAGAGCATCGGTGAAAAATAAATTGTGTATTGGATCCCAAGCTAACTGCTGAATAACTTATCAAGTTTTAACTTGTACTTACTGAGTATTGGTGAAAAAAACTATATTGGATCCTAAGCTACATGCTGGTTACATAAGCGAGTTTTAGATTGGACAAATAAAGAGTTTTGGTTTTAAAAAAATGTGTATTGGATCCTAAGACAACTTCTGGTTTACTTATCAAGTTTTAACTTGGACAGAGAATTAATGAAAATTAATATGTATTGGATCTTAAGCTACCTGCTGGCTACCAATGCGAGATTTGACTTGAAAATATAAAGAGTATTGGTGAAAAATAACTTGTGTATTGGAACCCAAGCTACCTGCAGGCTACCTAAGTGATTCTTAACCCTAACATATGAGGAGTATTATTAAAAAATTAACTTGTGTATTGAACATCAGCTAACTGCTGGTTATCTAAGCGAGTTTTAACTAGGACATATAAAGATTATTGGTGAAAAAAATGTGTATTGGATCCCAAGCTACCTGCAGGCTACCTAAGCAATTTTTTACTCTAACATATAAGGAGTATCATTAGAAATTAACTTGTGGATCTTAAGCTACCTGCTGGTTACCTAAGCGAGTTTTAACTTGGACATATAAGGAGTATTGGTGAAAAATATCTTGTATTGGTTCAAAAGCTACCTCCTAGAGCAAGGTGGAAAGCAAGAAGGCAAGCGGTATGGACAGCAAACCCGGGAGAGAAGAGGAGAGCAACGAGGGAGCAGGACGGGGGACTAAAGATGGCAGTTGTGTGAGCGAGCAAAGCTGAGAGCAAGGAGGGAGCAGGGAGTCGGATAGATGGGAGCGAGGGGAAAAACGAGGCTATGGTTAGTTCAGTTGAAACTTTTTATCTTTTAAGGCAACCACTTTTCATCTAAATCTCTTTCTCATAGTCTCTGAAGAAATCATTCTTTCCCCATCACTTGTCGCTGCTCTTATTTGTACAATCAATTGTTAATGATATATACCGGTGAATTTATTATAGTCTAGTCTGGAGAAACAAGCATGGAGATGAAAAGTCTAAAGAGTAACAGGAACTGTACTCGCTTGACGCCAGTAAACTCTGCCTTCTTGACTTTGGCAACCCCAGAGATGGAAAGCGGACCTAGCTGGTTTAGAGAAACATTGCGAAAATTCAGACAACACCAGTTCACAATTTTTTTCAAGCACCACCATTTACAAATATTCACTAAGCTCATATAGACACTCAAAATTAGCTGTAGGTAAGGTAATGACAGATTGCTACTACTGCTCCAATGATCTAGGGATATAACTATGAAGTTCTCTATTGTATGTCAATAAGGAAAAACGTTTTTCTGATTCTCAAGGTCACCCCTGCAGCCTACCTAATCGATACTTAGCTTCAATCAAAAGGGCTATAGGGAGTTCAAAACTTATTCATGCATACCTGGTCTTCCTGTAGCCTACATAATCGATACTAAGCGTTTCTCAAAAGGCTTATAAGGGTTAAGAAACTTATTCAAAAATAATCCCCCTGCAGCCTAAAAGGGTCGTAGGGGGTTAGCAAACTTACCCATTTATACCTGGTCCCCTTTTGAGCCTACCAAACCGTTATTTAACGTGTTCTGAAGTGCTCAAAAGGATTTAAAAAACCATTCAATCCTAGCCTACCTAGAGCCTAGCTATTCAAGACTTAGCGTGTTCTGACGTGTTCGTAAGAGCAAGAAACACATATATTCAATCCTAGCCTATCTATTCAAGACTTAGCGTATTCTCAAGTGTACATATGGGCAAAAAAGACTTGAAAATGTAATCCTAGCCTACCTAGAGCCTAGCTATTCCAGACTTAGCGCGTTATGTAGTGCTTGTGCGCGCAAAGTCTTTAACAGCAAAGCTGTAGGTAGACTTGGATTGAATGTTTGTCTTTCTTGCCGTTTAGTCTTAAATAGCTAGGTTCTAGGTAGGCTAGAATGTTAGTCTTGTTTGCCCTTACAAGCACTACATAACGCGCTAAAATCCTAGCCTACCTATCCAAGACCCAGCGTGTTCTGGCGTGCTTATAAGGGCAAGAAAGACAAACATTCAATCCAAGTATACCTACAGATTAGCTGTTCAAGACTTTGCGCGTTATGTAGTGCCCGCAAGGGCATAAAAGACTAACATCCTTGCCTACCTACAGCCTAGCTGTTCAAGCTTAGCGTGTACTAGAGCCACTTAACGCAATAATAAGACTTTCGCTCCACTGGTAAGTGGAGCGAGACTTTTATCTCGGCATGTACGGCCAACCCAAAGGGAGACCACCACATTACCACAAGTATGAGACATAAATGGCAGATAGAATGTTAATTTTGTTAAAGTACGCTAGCACTATCAGGGTCCAGTTCAATTACTGACTGCTTCCTAACTTTCCGAGTAACATCGCTCTCATCGTCGGAGATAGTTTCATACTTGGTAGGGCCTGCCAAAATGAGGTCAGCTGTAAGATTAAAGACGCTGTTCTCATCTAAATTTGAGTCTGACCTGCGTTTTCATTCTTTCTCGGTGCATTTGGAGGGTTTTCGAGGGAAAACAGCTGAGGTAGAGCAAATGTCTAAAGACTAACATCGATCTGCTTCCTCAGCTTCATCGTGGATAAAGCACCAGGAACGGTTTTCTTGTTTGCTCAACACTTCATAACGTCAAGCAGGTCCTCTTCAAGGTCATCATCGCTGGATGCTCGTTGCTTGAGACCTGGGTCAGGAGACCAAAACACCTGAAGCTCTGATTCTGGAGTGTACAGAGTAGACGGAGGGTTTGCTCCAGGGAACACTATGCCAACACTTCGTTGTCACTCTCATCGCTCGAACCCCACTATGGGTTGCAAGTAATCTGCCTTTCAAACAATGTGCGAATGGTAGCGCTGTTATTTTGTGCTGGCAAAAGTAACGCTTGCCATGTCCTGACAACGATTTTTTATTGGTGATAACTGTTAACAACTGATGTTTGCTTGATGCATTTCTTGTATTTAACAGACGTACCGTTTCTCCACCCATGAGAACGTGCTTGTACAATTCATGAGTCATTATCTGCCGCACGTCTCTGGTGACCCCTTCAGCTGTCTGTTTCGTATCACCTGTGAAAAGAATTATAAATGTTAGAAACCTGATAGCTGTAGCCCTATGCAACAAAACAGGTGGTATTAGAAGAAGTGAGCCATAACCTATTCCCGCTTATTTCTCTTGAAGCCTCGAACAAAAAAGTGGACGAATAAACAAAGAAACAATTACCTTCAAAAAGTTTGATCCAGTAGAGCTTTGGCAGGAGACCTACAAATTCTCTTAGAATTTCTTCTTAGCTTCCTAGCACTTTTGAGTGTTCAGCTGAACGTATGGAGCCCAGCCATTTGAATAGTTTGAACGCAAGCGCTTGATGAACTCTGGTTACTCCATCCCAAGCTCAACATAAACATACAACCTGAGTGTCTGATAATGCAGAGTATAATTAGCCTTTGGGAACAGAGTTATAATGAGTTTTGTACTCGAAGGAGAGGCACTCACCTGCGTCTGCTCAAGGAGTTCTTCTTGGTAGTCACTTAGCCAATATGCATCAAGTTTGTCACCTGTTGGTGGTAAGGGGAAGTCAGAGTGTAGATCGTGAAGATCGTCAGGATAGTCTAGGTCTACTTATACGATGTAGCCAACATCAAGGTCATCTTCAGTCTCTAGAATTTTGATTAGTTCAGGTTCAATTTCTGAATAACCATAACTGATCGTAATCAAGATCATTAAGTGGCAAGCAGAACTTTTCCATCACTCCACTATCTGGACTGTTTCCGTCGACCATTATAATGCAGGTTGAGGGCTTCTGTGCATCAAAACTTTTGCGATATTTGATGGCCACTAAAAATCTTTGATGGCCACTAAACGGAACTGATCCCTCCGCGGATCAAATTTTCTATCATGTCTAGGTGCTCGCGCTGGGTAAGCATCTTTGTCGGGGTTTTGCAAATTCGCAACATTGCGTCACCTGATAGATTGGATAAATTGTAGTACCGACAGCAATCCAAACCATATGTTTCGTAACAAACTTTTCGGAAACAGTACAACGGCTGCTAACAGAAAACGTCTGTTTGGAGATATATATCGTAATATTCGCCAACATAACTACATTGGAAGATTTTGAATACATCTACTGCGTGCTCGTATTCCTCCTCAGTTACAGTAACTTCAAACTGTTGAATACTGTTGGTCCTCAGAAAACGCGGAGGGAGCTCAGACTATGCCAGTTTGTCGATGTTGTCAATGTAGCCAAAAGGGAAGAAGCCTTTTTGCTTCAACTTGTCAACAGCATTTTCTGGCCATTTTTTAATGTGCTGCTTCAAAAGCTTTAACTCTTCTGATGGCAGGTTTTTAGTCAATGAACCAAGCGACTATGGCATGAAGCGAAAAGAATCTAGCAGAATCATATCGTATACAGGTCGTTCCTTATTATTTTTGTCCAACAGCATTTTGATAAAAACTTCGATTTCATGTGCAATATATTTCTCACCTGTGGTTGGAACTATTGTAATTTGGTTTTGCATATTGCTTCCTTGAAGTGAAAGTATTACGTGGTTGAGTTCATAGTTGGAAAGATTATGCGCAAAAATTGGGGTAAATTTCAAAAGTTACCGGTTGATGTTACATTCATTGTGGGCACAGTCAAGGAAGTCACCCGTGAAGTGACAATGGTCGAGCACTGTCGGGTTTTCGATTGGTTGACTTATGGCGATTCGCAACAGTTTTCAAGGTTAGATCTTGCGATTGTTGGTACATCGTCAAAGTATGTTTTGCTGTTTCTTGACATATTTTGTCAGCCAACTTCTCGAGCGATTCCACAAATTTCTGCATTACTCCGTGACTCCGTTCAAATTCAAAGTGAAATGGTTCATTTTGACCTTGCTTTATAAACAGTAAGGCATAGCTGCATGGTTATGCATTTTTATTGTCCTTGTTTCGGAAAACTGTGGATCGTTTCTACAGCTCATGACTGGCTCAATGATTGACTCGAGATCAAAAAAGCCAACCACTGGCTCAAACCAGCGAGCTTGTAGTTTTCTAAAGGTGAAATAAAATTTGTCTTCATCTGGAATTCTCACAAAAGCTGGCTTTTTCTGTTAACAAGATATATGTTTTTCCTATCATGTTTTCGAACTGCAGACATGGAAGCAATTCCTGCAGATGGTCGTCAGCTCGAGGAACTCTTTTCCGCACTTTGTGAACGGAAGGGGATCAGCTGTAATTTTTGAGGATTGAAATTTTTTCCCAATCTATCTAGAAAGAGGTAAACAAGCAATGCGTTTATACGTTATCCTAACTATCTTTTTTGAAAAAGGGGAAAAGCGTTACTCACCGAAAGACATTCACATAAACAAGGTTCAACCCCTCAAATCGACTCATGTGGTGAAATCCCATGGGCATGCTATACTGTCCAATTGGGTCTTTTGCAATTTTGTTTTCTGGTCCATATGTAAAATGGCTAATTATTTGTCGCGACGAGCTACCAGTTCGTACAAGTTGCGGTCCGTACTTTAAATATGCCGCAGTGAAGCAAAATAAAAGCAGTTTTCATCTTCCCTGTTTCTGATATTAAGGAGAGCTGACGTTGGGGTGAGCCTTTGTGGAAGAGCTAAGTAAGACTAACCTGTGGTTTTGATTTTACTGCACGGATTTCGATTTTCGTTATCTGATCCAGCGTCCAGACGCTAACATGAGATGCAAAGCTCTTAAGTGACAAGAGCATCTCTTCAACCATTTCTTAAAAAACTTTTGTACGCAATAACCCCCAAAGTCGACTCGTTCCATTTTTGACTGTACATGAATTGTTATCTTGTCTGATTTCATAGATGTAATCTGAGTCCTCAATCGGTTTTCTGAGTTGAATTGTAGCTCCAAATTGTAAATTTTGAGGATTCTGTTGCACACTTTGTCGAATATTGTTATTTACCTGCATGGCGTGTAGCAGGTCAATCTCGCTGATATCGTTAGTTGCTGATGTTGTTAGTCATCGATTAGTCTTCTTTGTCAGCAGTTGTTACGTTATCAGTTTGCTGTTCTGAACTAAAATGCATTGTAGATGGTTCTGTTTGTCGTTTTGAGTTTCTTCGCAGGAGAGATTATTGCTTTGCCGGAATCCGAATTTCTGGATTCTGCAAAATTTGTGAGACCCGTCATTGCTCTATTATAAACATATGGCGCGAAATCAACACGAATTTAAAGTTGACAAGTTCTTGTAAATATTGTCGACCCGGTTCAGCTTAAAGCTGAAACAGACGATGGCCTCTTGCTGCTTGGAACAGCTTACCTCTCGACTCTGAATTTTTTGTTAGATAACTGTCGCAGCTCAGTCTCAAATTTTTGGATTTTTGTCTAGCTTATAGGCACCATGCCGGAGAACACGTTCATAACACAGTTACTGAGAAGACAAATGAAGTCCAAATCGATAATCAGAACATTTTTCTTAGTTTTTGATTTCGAGTTATTGTTAAAGTATCAAAGCTTCAGCATACGCAAGCTTTTTTTCATTTGCTATTGGTGTGATAACTGCTTCCTGTGAAGGAATGTAGAAAATCGATGGTTCGGGTGCAATGATGTTTGATGAAAAGCGTAAGCCTTGAGCTGTTTTGGGATCCAGATCAATCACCAAATGCCCGTACGACTCAGCTGTTCGGAATTTATAAAAATCTGTAAGCAGTTGGAGACAATTCAACTGTTTCCCGAGATTTTATATCTGCTGAATATTAAGTGGCGACTTGAAGAGAACAATGTAAGTTGTGTTTAGGTCAATTGTACGAGACAACTTGCTCTGGTGAAACAAACTGTGCTTAACAAAAATAACAAGCAGTTTTCGATGTCGGCCAGATGTTGCAATTTTATAAATTCTTTATAGTTAAATATTTCTTTGCAAGAATTATCAAAAATCAAAAAACAGTTCGGTAATTTTTTCGTTATTTCAGATCCAGAAAATTTAATGAATTCGATATGCGGAAGCTGACGTTGTACATCCGTGAATGGTTCTTTGTATTCTTTACAAAAGTAGCAGACTTTTTTATAACGGGGATAAAATGTTAACCCTCGCACCATGTTGAACATGAGGTTAGTTTTTCCACATGCACTGGGTCCAACAATGGCCATAGAGGCCCTGTCATGCGTGAGAACAACTTTATTCATAATTTAGGATTGGCAGGATGTAATTACCTAGAGTTGAAAGCAGTGCAATCCAAAGTAACACGCCGCTATCAATTTCATCTACTTCTTGAAAATTAATTTAAAAAAACGGTTGGAATAGCTTTTTTTCATAGTCGGGAAAAAAACTTAGTAGGGATCAAAGGTAAAAGATTAATTTTTTACGTTGGCGCCCTCAGTTTCATGATTGATTGCTGGGCTTTTCCAAACCAACTGACTGGTTAAAATCCAATTATACCACAAAAGTTCGATCAGTTAGTGAAACAAATTTAGCTCAATCATAACAAAGAACTTTAATCATAGCAAACGATCATTACAAAAAGTACATGCGACTTAACCTGTTATGTACTCCGCAAAAAAGTTTAACGTTAATTGCAATTAATTCTAATTCCTGCAGATTACTTGTTTGCTTCGAATCCCAACTTCATTTCATTTATTAATTTTGGCTTTGGTATCTAATTTAATTTCCATCAGTTATTCCAGTTCCCTGTTTGCAACCTCCGTTCACATAATTTTCTGATGTAACACGAGATCTGTAAGGGAGGAAAAGATCATAAAACATTTACACCTGATGGAAATTTCACATTATCAACACCGTCAAAATAATTTTCCAAATACTTCAGACTTACCATATATGAGCGACAATCCCGTTTCGTGCACATAACGCCAAGACTTGTGCTTGAGAAACCATATTGAAAATAAAGTTATTATCAACAGAAAAGAAAAAATGAGCAGTGATAACGAATCGATTTTATGCGACCTCTCAGCCCATTCCTGGCGTCGAATTTCGAGCTCCTCTATATTGCTCTCATCAGCTGCACACGACAAACAGAAAAACAAAGAGAAAACTGCTAGAGCCGCATTCGATAGCTGCATCTCATGAACTCTTCTGAAACAAAAGAAAATACAGCTGGATGAACCCAGAACTCACCGCTGACGCATTTTATCGTGAATTATATCGGAACTGAGCTTTCACAGCGAAAACGGTGATAAATAATTGAACATTGAGCTTAACAATATCAACAGTTATGTGAGAAAATGCAACATTTTTAGCGAAACGTATTTACCTCATTCTGTTTGCGTTTTTGAACTCCGGATTATTAATGCTAACTTTAAAATCGGATTAAAGTTTCATTGAGTAATAAACATAATTCCAATCGCTCATCCGTTCGATCTTGAGATATGGATTTTTAATTGATGTTGTGAATGTTCTTAAGAAGTTTTGCTAGTTTTTCCACTTTCCTATTTTTTCAGAGCAAATAACCTAATTGCTAAGATATATTACTTAATAGGTCATTCCCCCTTTAGAAATTACATTTCATGGGCAATTCCGTTACGTGTAAGTTTGGATCCTTTAGACAGTCATAACAAGTTGATTTCCTGGGTGCCAACAGAGAACTAACTGGCAATTTCTTTCGAGGCAAAAGCTTTAAATTGTCAACTCCGTTCTACAGACCATTTAGACTAATTGTTGTGATAAACTTATTAGATATCAAATTCGTTTGCTATTGTTGTTGTTGTTGTTGGGGATTTTCAGCCACGACTGTGGCGACCCGGTCCCTGTCGTCTCAATTAAAAGATTGTCCGGTTGTTTCTACACGTTGAGCAGTCGCAGCCGATTTGCCACGTGCAGATGTTTGTTTCATGGACAAATCTCCACATGATCTCGAGAATGCGACTTTTTAGTCCTGTAGACTAGCAAAGATCTGTGTACTTGGCTAATCGATTGATGACTCGGCACGTTCTAAACACAAATTCGTTTCGTGCTCTCTCAGTTCGTCTCATCGGCAATTTGAAAATCTTGTGCTGTCGACTCTCTTCGTCCGGAATCTCTGGAAGAACCAGATCGCAGTTATCATCTTTTACTAGCTTCACAAGTAGCAATACGTCAGACAGTTGAAGAAACATGGGTAGTGGAAGAATATTCAGCAGTCTTAATTGGTTGAGATTGGTTCAGTTCTCTCTTTCCGGTGATCCATCTTAATACGTTTCATTGAAATCTTTCAAGTTCATTGAGATCTCTGTGTGACAGCGACACACAGTTAAAGCCGTACAGTAGAACCGGAAGAACGAATGATTTTTAAAGACCCAATTTTACGCTCATTCTGACTTTCGCATGCACATTTCTCCTCAACATATAAAGGACTCGGTTGGCCTTAAAAATTCTTGTGTCAACATGAATTCTCCAATAAATATCTTTTTCCACTGTCACACCAAGGTCTTTGATAGCTTGTTTGCTTTCAAGTTTCCCGCCAAGCAGCTTCATTTGATTCGAGACGCCTTGGAACTATATCTGCGAACAATTTTCCATTGCAAGATCAGTGTTATTTCGCCTTACCCATCTCTCTACTTCATGCAGGTCGTCCTGGAAAAAAGTATTTCTCGAGGACAACAACTTCAGATCACCAGCAAAAGGGAAGGGCTCTGCAAAGAACAGCACATCGGGAAGAGCGTTTATAAAAAAAGAACAGCAGAGGATCCAAAAGAGAGCCTTGCGGCACTCCACTTGTTACTTCTAGTACTTCAGAGCATACATTGTTCACTCGCACAAACTGCTTTCAATCCTTGAGGTAGTCGAACAGAATTTCCAGAAGACAATCGCCGATGCCAATATGGGCGACTTTCCTCAGCAGCACAAAAAGAGGGACTTTCTCAAAGGCCTTGGCAAAATCAGTATAAACAGCAACAATTTCGGTGGCGGAAATCTTGTCGATAGCCTTGTAACATCCGTGCACTGTTTACGGTTACGGTTTGGGTTGGATGTTATTCTTAAGCAATTTAAACCTCGGAGTTAATGAGAAAAATTTTCCAAGTTTCAGACTTGAATTTAATTGAACACATGTATATGCACAATCAGTTTAATACAAAGTTAGAACTATGGCTTGTAAATATTAGAAGTTTTGTGAAGATTAGAAATGTAAATCAAATAAAGAGAGGCAGCTCGATTGTGTAAGGTTTAGTTTTGAATATGCTCTTTGGTTTCAGTCCTATCAATGGTTAATTAATCTTCTGTTATTATTACCCATTTTATAGTGAACCATAATGTATGACATGCTCATAAATTACATATTAAACGCATAATTCGAAATTTTCACAAACAAATAGGAGAACAAAAAGAGATGGTTACTAATAGTAAACCGGATTTTAACAATATAGAGAAGGCATCATAAATAATGATGGGAATCATCATGGAATTTCAGCTTGACGGGACACGTCAAAGAATGTTTGTTCATGACGGGACTCGTCAAGCAGGTAAACCTGTTATCTGTTAGTTTAACTAACACGGACCCGTGCGGTAGAAAATAACCATGAGAAAATCCCATAGAGATTAACGAAAATGGGTAAAAATAACCTAACATTAATTAACCATTGACAGGTTTACTGGTTATGGCCCCCTGTGGCAGGAATAGAAGTTCATAAAAGTTTGGAGGTTGACTGAACGGGCTCTGCGCTTTGATCGCCTCCAGCCTCCTCTGTATGACCTTCTTTGAGGTTTGCTCTCTTTTTACTCTACCCCTTAGCTTTCTATTGTCTATCTCGGCATTCTCCATCTCCCGAGCTAAGCACTCCCGCTCGTCCACCAGAGCGATACATTCCCTTGTTTTTGTTTCGGCTACATTTGTAACCTCCTCCAACTCTTTCTTCAATGTTTCCACCTGCCTCCTGCAGGACTCCCGCTGATTCCCAGCGTATTCAAGTTGCCGTTTGGTCTCCAGCAATTGATCACCTAATCTTTGACTTTCAACCTTTAACTGCCGGAGCTCCTCTTCAAGCCGAGCCCAGGCTGTTTCCAGCATTTCGCTGTTGTCAATCTTCTTTTGTTGTTCCTCGATTCTGTTTTGCATCTCACTTAACTCCCCAACGCTAATTGCGGCTCTATCCACTATATTGGGAGGTTGCAGCTGCGTCAGTAGCACCACGTACCTTTTGTTTGAGGTTACTCCAACAATCCGATACACTTGGTGCCTGACTATCGACCTGACCTCGAACAACTCGGGTAGATAGTAGCAAAAATCACCGACTTTTGGTTCTGCCATTCCTACATATCATACACGTATATTAGTCTAATGTATCATTCTCAATTTCTGCTATATCTGGTACAGATTTTGCCTTTTAGTCTTTTATAACTACGATGTTTGTTTCACCATCACACCGTTCGACTGTCCATTTTCTTGTCATTAATTGTTCCTTTGTACGTTGTTTTAGATGATGAAAAAAACCTAGTTCCCCCATTGGGTTAATGGGTTGCAGTGCAATTACAGGTTTGGTTCCACTGCGTAGCATGTCGATTGAAAGAAACACGCGTACCAAACAAAATATGATTTTAGATCCAATAAAAATAGTCCTCAAACTGATGGCTATTTCCCTGGCCACATGCCAGATTTGTTTCACTTCATTACCCAAGTATTCAAAAATCAACAATTCATGCCACTGATTATTGTACTTTAAGTCCGTGTTGAAATACTCTAGAGTCCCATGCTCATATAAACCTCCTTGTCCCAGAAAAACTTCTCTTCCGGTTATCGTCTTTCTCGAATGCCTTAACCTTTGGGCCCTTTTGCTAAGTTCCAGGTCCTTGTCATTGAAAAACCCTTCCATTGGCGCCGAAGTTGACCAATTGACTTTAACTCTATAATTAGGCATATCATTGGGTTTTTCAATTAATTGTATTCTTCGCCCATATAATATCCATGACCCATTTTGCAATTCAAGAGCGTTCGGGTACATGGGGTTGCAATTAATCAGTGTGAAATTTCTATAGAATACTCTAGAAATGGGTCCGTGTATCTAATTACTTCTGAGGTATTGTCAGAAAACACCCTAACTGGCACTTCCTCCGTACAAAACTGATTTTCGACAACATGTACGATTACTTTAGCGCACCTATGAACATAAATTATTCCTCCCGCTCTTTCTGCGTGTGTACCCAGAGCGTTTTGTTGACTTAAGAAAATTTGGTGTGAATTTCCGTTAATTGATGTCGTTAGAATCATAGCTCTGTGCAGTTTTTCTATGTGACAATTTAAAAACTCTATTTGTTTCAGGTTTTCAAACATGCCTCCAAAATCCCACACAAAAAATTGATCGAGTTTTATGTCCCTGAGATCTGTCTCAGATATATCTGTTGTTGAAAAATTTTGTTCCGTGGCGGTCAACTTTTCCGTTGTGTAAAACAAATTTCTATGGTTTGTTTCAAAAAGCAGAAAATTGTCTATATATTTTGTCTCGTTTTTCAACTGGACAACAAAATTTCTTTTTCTGTCTAATTTGCTCGTCAAGTACTTTTTGTTTCCAGCGCGGACTATTTTTGCTGTTACCGAGTCTGAAAATTGAACGATCGTTAAGATGTTCGGTTTTTTGTCTTGGTCAACTAGATATTGTACTGAATCTATTTCAAATGTGTCTCCTTGATATAACAAGGTCTGCTCTTGCTTCAAAGGGTCTTTACAATATAACCATGTTCCTTCATTTGCTTCCCTAGTTTCAATGAACAAATTCCCCATGAAAATTTCAGCATTTATCATGATGTTACCTTTTTGTGTTTCACCTTTTGGGTTGATCCAATCCACGGGGTAGACATAATTCACTCCTTTCTCATCTCCGCCTTTCATGAAAGTTTTTGATATCTTCTGAACAAATTCAGCGTCGGTTCGGTCAACATTCATCTCGTTGAGGACTCTTTGGGAGCATTGAATTCAAAATCACCAAGACCCGGTAACCGCGCTTTGTGGCCCTGCCATAGATTTTGACAGACTAACTCTTCTATTGGGTAAAACGTTTGAATTATTTGTGATTTTTCGTTTAGGTAAGTTGCGTCGTCATACCAACTAATTTTTTTTCAGCACAGTTACCGTATATGCAGCCCTGTACATGCAGTATTTTAGATTACTCATGCTGCTTTTGGCGTAGATCAGTCCTCCTTTGTTTACCTGCTCCTCATTTATATGTGACGTTTCACAATTTGTCGGTTCCGTCATTGCAAATTTCTGCGTCTGTAGAATGCTCTCAAAATTATACCCCACAATCTCCAAGGGTTGTGAAAAACCTAATATGCTAACCAACTGAAGAAGTTTCCAGTTCAGCTGCACGATCCAATGTGGGTTCCACGCCCTCTGCATTTTGTCGTATCACCTTTTTAAAAAGTACATCATTTTCAAATTTTTCATCTGCATCGTTATCCTTGAATAAAAAATAGTCTTTCAGTTTCCGTGGTCTTGTTATTCCCGACGCACTTCTTGTTTGATATCGTCGTTCGGCGACATTTTGCGAAGTAGAAGCCGTGCTCCTATTCGCAAAATTCTTCGCCTTCACTCCTTTCGGATGTTGACACCAGACTATCCCGCTTCTGCTGTGTGGCTGCTTTTGTTGCAGGTATCTTTGTGCTTCTGCTCTTATTGTTGGTGTTAGTGTTTATTGATTCTCTTGTACTCCCACCCATAGGTGTTTGAAACAATTCGTTTTTGACTGTCTCATTGTGAGTTCAGTATTAGGATTAACTTGACTAATATTTCCTTCAGTTTGAACTTCTCTTCTTTCTGTGTCATTCAATTTTGGGGTCACCACTTCAATTTCCACAAAATCATTGTCCTCCGTAAAATCGTTTTGTGTTATTCTCGGTTCAATCTATCCCTTCTTAGGTTCTTTTTTATCAGTGGTAGCTTTTCTACTGTTAAAACGTTTGAGTCAATCGTAGTGGACCTTTTGTTGTTTTTTTGTTTTTACATCCTCAATAACAAAGTTCAGATCGTTTATTATTTTACGTATTACCTGCGGTCCGCTGTAAAAGGATTTAAATTTTTTTGTTCGGCCATTTTTTATTGTGGGGTTGAACGCCATTACTAAATCACCTACTTCATATTGTGGTCCAAATGTGCTACGGTCATAGTAGGTTTTTTGTCTTTCTTGCTCCACATCCATGCTTTCCCGTACCAGCTCATGGCACGTTTGTAGTTCGTCTTTCAAGCAACCAACTTAATCACTCAGAGTTGGGTAGATTTTGGTTTGTATTGTTTAATACATGCAATCAATCGGCAGCGCGCATGATCTTCCAAAAAGGAGGTAAAAGGGGCTGTACTTCGTAACAGTGTGAATTGATGATCTGTACGCCATCATTACTAGCGGAAGGTAGTCGCTCCAGGTGTTGTGATGTTCACCCACATATTTTGCAAGACTCTCTTCGATTGTGCGATTGGTGCGCTCTATCATTGCGTTTCCTTGAGGGTGATAAGCTGTTGTTGAAGTCCTGTTAATTCCCAGCTCTTTACACTTCTTCTTGAAAAGATTCGACATAAAATTACTGTCCTTGTCGCTACGAAGATTTACCGGACAACCAAACCTTGCAACCCATACGTTTACCACAAATGCCTTAGCTACCGTTGAAGCTTCTTGGTTGCTCATGGGAACTGCTTCATACCATTTTGTAAACTGATCTCCAATTAACAGAATGTATTTGTTTCCGCTGGACTCGGGTAAAGGTCCCATAATGTTTAAGGCAACTTGCTAGAACGGATGACTTGGTTTCCACGTTGTCAGGTTGTGTATGTGTTTCTGGTGTGGAGATTTCTTTTGACAGCATTCTTCGCAAGAACTTACCCACTCGTGGACATCTTTTTTCATCCCGGGCCAGTAGAATCGTTCTCGAACCCGATCAAATGTCTTTGCCATACCAAAGTGTCCTCAATGTTCATGAAGGAAAGGTAAAATTTCTTTTAAAAGTGATCTCTGAAGGACTATTTGTGTTAAGTTATTAAATTCGTCAATACGTGTCTGTCTCTTGATTAGATCATTTTCAATCCGTAAGTTTCTGAAATCAGTCCAAAGTTTCCACAGTGCCCTAGAGGCTCCTGCCATGTGTTTTCTTTGAGGGCGTTTCCCGTTATCAATCAAGTTTCTCAGTATAATGAGGTCGGCTGCATTATTCTGATGTTCAACCAGTTTTTCAACAGATTTCCCTAGTCCAATGGACCAGAGATTTTTTTCTTCCGTATTTATTTGGTCCACTTGATCGCAGTCTTTGACTTGGTCTTCAGTCTGTGGAGCTCTCGACAGACAGTCCGCGTGAGGGATCTTTTTTCCGCTTCGTGTTTGATTTCAAAGTCAAACTGTCCGAGCTTTTCTATCCATCGGGCCAATAATCCGTCTGGTTCGTTAAAACTATATAACCACGTGAGGGCCCTAGGGTCAGTAACAATTAACAATTTTCTTCCCAAAAGATAATTTCTGAAGTGTTGAGTAAAATAAACTATTGCAAAAAGTTCTCGTTTTGTCGCAGAATAGTTTCGTTGACTTTTTCGTTTTGCTTGCGTATGCAATAACTCTTTCACCCCATTGTTGTCTTTGGGAAATAAGTGCGCCAATTCCAAACAAAGAGGCGTCGGTGGTTAACGTATAGGGATCCGTGTCATTCGGATAACCCAAAATTGGTGCTTTCTGTAAAGCTTGTTTTAGTTGTTCAACTGCTGATTCACATTCCTTGCTCCATGTAAAACGTTCTTTTTTGTTTAATAGCTTAAAAAGTGGCTCTGCTATTTTTCCGAAATCTTGTATGAATCTTCTGTAAAAGCCTACTATTCCTAATATAGCTCTCAATTCTTTTATTGTTCGTGGGCGTTTCATTTTACTGACTGCCGCTACTTTCTCCGGATCCACTTCTACGTCTTTATTTGATACAATGTGTCCCAGGAAATGAATTTTTTCCTGAAAAAACCTGCTTTTTGAGCCTTTTGTTTTCAATCCAGCGTCTTTATGTCGCCCAAGTACGAGATCTGGGCGATTGAAATGCTCCTCAAAGGATCTACCGAAGATTATTATGTCATCCATGTATACTAAAGCCACTTCGTAGGAGAGTACCGACGTGATCAATTCCATTAAAATTTGGAAAGCTCCTGGCGCTGACGCCAAACCCATGGATAGTCTCTTCCATTTTTAGAGTCCCATTGGAGTTACAAAAGCTCTCACGTTCTGTGACGTTTCATCGAGTGCCATTTGAAAATATCCCGATGTCAAATTGATATTGGAAAAGAAACAATTTCCGTCTAGAGAATCAATAACGTCATTTACTCTTGGTAGCGGCCAACTGGTTTTCTCGATTTGTTTATTCAAACCTCTTTAATCTACAACTAGTCTGTAGCTGCCATCTTTCTTCTTCACCAATATTGATGGTGCTGCCCAATACGAATGGGCTGGTTCAATTTATTTTTATCCTCTAGATCTTCGACAATTTTTTTCATTGCTTTTCTTTTATCAAAGCTCAGACTGCAATAACTTCTTCTGAATGGCTGTGCATCTTTGTTGAGTTTAATCTGGTGTTTAATTTTGTCACAATATCCTAAGTCATTCGAGTTTCGTAAGAAGACTTGTTGATGTCTCGTGAACAATTCCTGTACTTTCTCCTTCTGCTGGTCATTTAGTTTAGAACCTTCCAAGCTTGCGTGTTTTCCCATTTGAAAAGTTTCCAATGTTTTTGGCTTATTTTTATTTGTGAAAAATCCATTCACAACTAAGTTCTGTTTGTTTTCAAAGTAAGTTCCCACTTTTGTGCTTTTATACACGCTTTTATACTCCGTTGGGTAAGTTTTCAAAGCCAACTGCTTTAAATCTCCCAGAAAATCTGTCAGTTTTTCTCCTGGTTGACGCATGCGGCGAGCTAGCCGTTACCGGAAAACGACTGGTTTTCGCTGTAGTGTTCTCGAAAGGCTTTCACGCATTCATCATAATTTTCTCGTGTAGCTCGCGGTAGAGTGCGATAGCACTCTATGGCAGATTTTTGTAGCCTAAGTGCAACGTAATGCCGCCGTTCATCAACTTCGCGAGCCGGATCTCCTTCAGTTCTTATCCACTTCTGTAGTTCCGCTAATAGCTCAAAATGCGTCACGTAACTTTCCAAGTCGTTTGAACCGGTAAATGCTTCCGGTAATAGCATTCTAGAGGTTGAGCCCGTTGGCATTTTTTTTGTTCCCCTACTTGTATGGTGCCCTTTTAAAACATTATTAAGTTGTTGAAATTAAGAGTTTCTATAAAATAATTATCAAGTAGATCGTCACTGGAAGGTGTTTTCTATTTTCATCTTTGAATTTCTATAGCACTCTCTTTTTTTTAATGTTTAAAAACTTTTGTTTATAAAAATCTAACGCTTATTTCAATACTGTATTTCTTTTTTTTTTACTAATTTATTTATTTTTTATATATTTTTAAGGAAGTTTTAATTTATAGTCTTATAGACGACTGTCCCACCTAATTTTTTTTATTTTAATATGATTCCGGCTGAACTCCGATTTTCCTTGTTTTATTGATGTTTTTAATATATTTTCTTTTCTATTTACGACAAGGATGATATTAGTTGCTTTAATTTTCTTTTACTTTACCCTGCTTATTGTTACCTGATCATTTTTTTTCGCTTTATTTTCTCTCTTTTTTTATTGGTAGTTTCCGAAAAAGTCAATATATATATTTCAGCAACTGTTTCAATTGATTTGACAACGCGACTATCTTGCACTGTTTTTTCCGATGGTTATGCCGCTCGTTTTCTAAAAAGTCAAATTAGCAACTAAGGTCACAAGAAAAATAATATTTCCTATACTAAGACGAATTACGCAGTGGCGATCAGTTTCAATTACGAACGAAAAAAACAAGACAGAACTCTTTATTTCTACTTACTTGGTGTGATGCGGTCTTTCCTTACAGGGAAGTTTCTGTCTCTACCAACGAGTAAAAGATAGCACCACGCGAGTAAATTCTCACTTGTTTTCCTGCGACTGATGTCCTGTAACTGATGTCCTCCGCTTTGGCTTCTGCAATTGATTCTCAAAAAAATTGGTGGAAATTTTCTGGTAATTGAAGATTTGTTATCCCAAATCTTTGTGTTTGTTTCGAGAATAGTTCGATTCTCGGAGTTTTTGGAGTTAAAGTGCTTTTTATTTGCGTCTCCCTGCCGACAAATTTGTTAACGATTTTAAATTGTTAACTTTCCTTTAAATCTGTTATTCTTAAGCACTTTAAAGGATGTTATTCTTAAGCACTTTAAACCTCGGAGTTACTGAGGAAAATTTTCCAAGTTTCAGACTTGAATTTAATTGAACACATGTATATGCACAATCAGTTTAATACAAAGTTAGAACTATGGCTGAGACTTCGTACCATCTGGGCCATGAGAGTTCGAGATATCTAAGGACGATAAAAATTCACTGATTTGCCTCTTCGGGATGCAAAAATTTGTCAATGTTGGGTTTTTATTTCTAATATCTTCAATACTGAAGTTTGATATTGACGAAAAAAATGAATGGAAAAATTGATTAAACAAATTTCCTTTTCCGCTTATATCAGAGCATTTGACATTTCACCTCAACGTTAATTTAGGAAGGGATGAGAACGTCGAGTCAAAAGTTTTCTGACTTTTCAACCTTTTCATCAGATTTGAAATAAACGCTGTGATACAAGGTGAACGGGATTGTCGATGTTTTGTTCGTAGCGGTACAGAAAGTTTAATGACCGGTTAGAAAGAAAGAATAGAATTCTTCACTGGTGTTTTCAATGTTAGTAAAACATTTGGGTTGGAATGAGTTTGACAATAGATAAGAATTTAATTCAATAAAATCAGCACCCCGAAGATGTGAAATAATTCAAACACAAGTTTTGCAACTTGAACGGGACATTCAACCGAAAGGTGAATTGCTTGGTGATCCGAGCAATCATAGACAAAGGAGACATTTTGGTTTCATTTCAGTGAACTGTGCTCAACGAGTCGGATAAAAGCTGGATAGCCGTTGAGTTCTAAGGATTTTAGATCCAATTCATGGTTCAGTCAGATCCAGATTCAATACAGAACAGAAACAGCTTACCCAATATCCAAATAACGTTATTTTTTTTTGTACATACGGGGACTGATTACAGTGGTAATCAGCGGAGAATTAGGACTGATTAATTAAAGATGACAGATTAATAAAAGATTACAGGACTGATTAATAAATGATGGCAAGCTCTCCAAAAGGAACGTGCTGAACGACCCGATCAAATTCACTATATCAGATTTAATAGAGTAGTCACTCGCGTGCGCACACCGGAGAATTGACTAAGTCGATCATTGAAAATTGCCTTCTGGAACAGCGAAGTTACAAGGGATACCACCAAATACGCTGAATTTGCTAATATGGATATAGTTATGCTAGTCGAGACATTAAGCACAAAAGACCTAAACATACCAAATTTTCGTTGTAGCACAGTCGAAGCAACAAAGGTTAGCCGAGGGAGACCAAAAGGTGGACCATCAGTAGCACTCCACCAGAAACTCATAGACAACAGCGTGGTGGTCTCCGAATCGAACCATAGCATTACTTTAGTTTAGCTCATACGCCTTATGTTTTTATAGTAGTAGTAGTAGTAGTAGTAGTAGTAATAGTAGTAGTAGTAGTAGTAGTAGTAGTAGTAGTAGTAGTAGTAGTAGTAGTAGTAGTAGTAGTAGTAGTAGTAGTAGTAGTAGTTGTAGTAGTAGTAGTAGTAGTAGTAGTAGTAGTAGTAGAAGTAGTTGTTGTAGTAGTAGTAGTAGTAGTAGTAGTAGTAGTAGTAGTAGTAGTAGTAGAAGTAGTAGTAGTAGTAGTAGAAGTAGTAGTAGTAGTAGTAGTAGTAGTAGTAATAGTAGTAGTAGTAGTAGTAGTAGTAGTAGTAGTAGTAGTAGTAGTTGTAGTAGTAGTAGTAGTAGTAGTAGTAGTAGTAGTAGTAGTAGTAGTAGTAGTAGTAGTAGTAGTAGTAGTATTAGTAGTAGTAGTATTCAGGAACATTCAGGACATTCAGGAAATCACTTATATGTAAATCGCACCTTATTTTGGATGCTAGTGTAGTATTTTTTCTAGAGTCCAAAATGAAATTTTTTTTACAAAACGTGGAAAAAGAGCGCTTATAAGTTATGCAAAACAAAAAAAATTCACTTTCAAAAATTTTCTTAGAAAGTAGTAGGGTCAAACTTTAGGGTCATCTTACAAAAATTTTTCGGTCCCAACGCCAATTTAAAATCCAATATTTTAAATTGTCATTCAATATTTCCGGTAGTAGTAAGTAAATTTACTTGGGGAATTTCAAATCTCAAGGCAGTTTTTTTGCACATTCGGATCTAACCACTGCCTCAGTTGATCATTTTTTTAAAGCAAATGGTCACACTAAAACTTAACAATATTGCCATTAGGCATCGCGAACCAGCACTGCTAAATTAAATCCAACATAAATTTTTCCAAATACGCCTAATTTGCTCCTCGATTCAACCACCCAATTCAATCTGATGGATTCGCACCGCGAATCAGCACTGCTAAATTAAATCTATCATAAATTTTTTAAATAAGCCTGGTGCGCTCAGCGATTCAGACTTTTAATTCAATCTGATAGATTTGCACCGTGAATCAGCACTGCTAACCTAAATAAGATCAGACATTTGCGCTGCAAAATCCAAAACTAAATAAGATCGGTGAAGCAGTTCGGAAAGATTTCAGAATGGTATGAAATATTTTTCTTGTAAATATAAAATGTAAACTAAACATGTATAAAATCTAACGTATAGAACAAGAAAGACTCTAATCGGAATAAAATGGGAATCAAATTTAAAGTTAATTCCGTATATGGTAACTTTCGTTCCAAAAGTATATATATAAACATCTGATCGATTTGCATCGCGAATACAAACAATTTCAACTGACTAAAAACAAGACTGATTCGCACTGCGAATCAGTCTTATTTACGAATTAGTTAGACTACAGTACGGTTCAGTGGCAGAATATTTGCCTGCCACGGCAGAGACCGAATAAATGTTTAGATACGCTGTTTTTGCGTCGCGAAAGATTGATCTGATTTAGATACCGTTTTTGCGGGGCGAATGACTGATCTGATTTGGATATAGTTTTTTCTATGATAGCTGTACAGTCAGCATTTGGTAAAAGGACAACAGAATGTAGTATAAGATTAGTCATCCAATATTTTCACAATATTGACTCGTTTTGATGCGCGAATGCAAGTAATGTTTACATAAAATATGCTGATTTATTATAATTTCTGAACAAAAGTTACCATAAACGGAATTAACTTTAAAATTGAGCCGATTTTAATCCGATTAGAGTCTTTAATTGCATATGTTTAATTGCATATATTATACTTTACAAGAGAAATAGGATTCTTTTCGTTTGTGCCCCCCCACAGTACGCTATGCGCCCCCCAACTACAGAGCACGTGCCATTACATAGTAAATCATCATGTGTTATTATCATACCCTGCATTGTTTGATATGGTATTAGATTTGATAACGTTGCTGACTTATTTGCACCATTCGCAAATGGTTGATTTGATTTAGATACGGTTTCTGCAACGCAAATCACTGATCTGATTTAGATACGGTTTCTGCGCGCGAATGTCTGATCTGATTTTTAGATACGGTTTTTTCGGCGCGAATGCGTGATCTGATTTTTAGATACGGTTTTTGAGGCGCGAATCACTGATCTGATTTAGATACCGCTTTTGCGGCGCGAATGCCTAATCTGATTTTAAGATACGGTTTTTGCGGAGCGAATCACTGATCTGATTTAGATACGGTTTTTGCGGCGCGAATCACTGATCTGATTTAGATACGGTTTTGCGGTGCGAAGGGCTGATCTGATTTTTAGATACGGTTTTTGCGACGCGAATGTCTGATCTGATTTAGATACGGTTTTTGCGGTGCGAATGGTTGATCTGATTTTAGATACGGTTTGTGCGGCGCGAATGCTTGATCTGATTTTTAGAGACGGTTTTTGTGGCGCGAATCACTGATCTGATTTAGATACGGTTTTTCCGGCGCGAATGCTCGGTTTGATTTTTAGATACGGTTTTTGCGGGAGGAATCAAAGATCTGATGTTGCTATATAGCACTTACTATGTAAGAAAATAGCACGTGCGCCTGAGGTTCATAAAAGATTTATGCTCACTAAGCTGGGGGGGGGGGGGTTGGCGAAACAGAAGAGATCCAAAATTTACAATAGTAACATAATTAATACGTAATAGTAAAAAGATCTGTTTTGTGCTATAAGTCTCAACAAGGAGGCTCCGTAATGTGCGTTCGCACATACAGTTCCGACCCAGCTCATCTGCATTTTAGATGAATTTGCAAGGACACGATAGAAAAAAAGAGCATAATAGTTCTATCCAACTTCCCCCATTATAGATTTTCCTTAAAGCCACCGAATGCCTGATCTGATTTAGATACGGTTTTTGCGGCGCGAAAGCTTGATCATACTTTTAGATAAGGTTTTTGCGACGCGAGTGCCTGATCTGATTTAGATACGGAATTTGCGACAAGAATGACTTGTTTGGTATAGATTTGAGTTTTTGCGACGCGATTAGCTAAATAAAACGCGATTGCCTAAACAAAACTTGATTGCATAAAAAAAATTTATATATCAGGTTGACCATAGCCTGACCGATTTTGGCTGCAATGATGGTACCACGTGAAATTTTCAGACGCAAAATGTGGCGATAGTCACTAAAGAAAAAGTGGAGAGTAATAACAAAAAGGGGAGTAATGTGTATATATATATATATATATATATATATATATATATATATATATATATATACTTTAGTTTAGCTCATACGCCTTATGTTTTTATAGTAGTAGTAGTAATAGTAATAGTAGTAGTAGTAGTAGTAGTAGTAGTAGTAGTAGTAGTAGTAGTAGTAGTAGTATAGTAGTAGTAGTTGTTGTAGTAGTAGTAGTAGTAGTAGTAGTAGTAGTAGTAGTAGTAGTAGTAGTAGTAGTAGTAGTAGTATTAGTAGTAGTAGTATTCAGGAACATTCAGGACATTCAGGAAATCACTTATATGTAAATCGCACCTTATTTTGGATGCTAGTGTAGTATTTTTTCTAGAGTCCAAAATGAAATTTTTTTTACAAAACGTGGAAAAAGAGCGCTTATAAGTTATGCAAAACAAAAAAAATTCACTTTCAAAAATTTTTTGGAAAGTAGTAGGGTCAAACTTTAGGGTCATCTTACAAAAATTTTTCGGTCCCAACGCCAATTTAAAATCCAATATTTTAATTTGTCATTCAATATTTCCAGTAGTAGTAAGTAAATTTACTTGGGGAATTTCAAATCTCAAGGCAGTTTTTTTGCACATTCGGATCTAACCACTGCCTCAGTTGATCATTTTTTTTAAAGCAAATGGTCACACTAAAACTTAACAATATTGCCATTAGGCTTCGCGAACCAGCACTGCTAAATTAAAATCCAACATAAATTTTTCCAAATACGCCTAATTTGCTCCTCGATTCAACCACCCAATTCAATCTGATGGATTCGAACCGCGAGTCAGCACTGCTAAATTAAATCTATCATAAATTTTTTAAATAAGCCTGGTCCGCTCAGCGATCAGACTTTTAATTCAATCTGATAGATTTGCACCGCAAATCAGCACTGCTAACCTAAATAAGATCAGACATTGCGCTGCAAAATCCAAAACTAAATAAGATCGGTGAAGCAGTTCGGAATGGATTTCAGAATGGTATAAAATATTTTTCTTGTAAATATAAAATGTAAACTAAACATGTATAGAATCTAACGTATAGAACAAGAAAGACTCTAATCGGAATAAAATGGGAATCAAATTTAAAGTTAATTACGTATATGGTAACTTTCGTT